>NC_048304.1:45375901-45494306 GCF_013100865.1 Trachemys scripta elegans
GGGTCTGAATCACTTGTCCCAAAGCTGCAGGTTTACCTGAAAACAGCTCACAGTAGTGTGCTTGTCTTTAGCACTCAGATGCCCAACTCCCAATGGGGTCTAAACCCAGATAAAGCCGTTTTACCCTGTATAAAGCTTATGCAGGGCAAACCCAGAGATTGTTCACCCTCTATAACACTGATAGAGAGATATGCACAGTTGTTTGCTCCCTCAGGTAATACATACTCTGAGTAAGTTACTAAATAAAGTGATTTTATTAAATACAGACACTAGGATTTAAGTGGTTCCAAGTAGTAACAGACAGAACAAAGTAAGTCACCAAGCAAAGTAAAATAAAATGCACAAATCTATGTCTAATCAAACTAAATACAGATAATCTCACCCTCAGAGATGCTTCAGTTAGTTTCTCTCAGACTGGACACCTTCCAGGCCTGGGCCCAATTCTTTCCCCTAGTACAGCTCTTGTTGCAGCTCAGGTGATAGCTAGGGGATTCTTCATGATGGCTCCTCTCCCCCCTTGTTCTCTTCCACCCCTTTATATATCTTTTGCATAAGGCAGGAACCCTTTGTCCCTCTGGGTTTCTCCCCCCCCCCCCCCCCCAACTAGAAAAGCACCAGGTTAAAGATGGATTCCAGTTCAGGTGACATGATCACATGTCACTGCAAGACTTCATTACTCACTTGCCAGCACACACACATACAGGAAGACTCACAGGTAAATAGCCATCTGCAGACAATGGGAGTCAAGATTCTTAACCATCCTTAATGGCCCACACTTTACATAATTACAATAGGCCCTCAGAGTTATGTTTTATATGTATCTAAAACTAGAAATAAGAGTGGTACATTTCTACAAATAGGATGATCACACTCAGTAGATTATGCACTTTGTAATGATACCTTACAAGAGACCTTTTGCATGAAGCATATCCCAGTTACATTATATTCTTATAAAACCATATAGACTGCACATCACCACAGCAGGGTAGAGTGGCCCAATGGCCAGAATTCATAGGATCACCCCTCTCAGTTGGGGTAACACAGTCTAGTGGCCAGAGCCCAAGCAACATACTCCTACTGTCAGGGCAGCCCAATAATCAAGAGTCCATACAAATATCCCTCCCACTCAGGGTAGTGCAACTTAGGGGCCAGAGTCCATGAAACATGCCCCTACTGCCAGGGCAGCCCAATGGTCAGAGTCTATGCAAACACCCTGCTCATTCAAGGTAGTATGGCCTAGTGGCCAGAGTCCATGAAACACACTCCTACTGTCAGGGCAGTGTGGCCCAATAGCCAGAGTTCATAGGGGGCTGTCAGCAGGATGGCTGTTGGCCCAGGTAGGGGGGCCTGGGCCCACCCAACTCCACCAGGTCCTAACCCAGGGCCCTAGTAGCAGTAGAACTACTAGCTCAGCAGGGAGTACCACTGAAACACACCAAGCTTACCTCAGAGGGAGATGCCACTCTGACACCACCCCTGGGTCACTTCCTACTGCAGTCTCAGGCATTGTAGACCAGGAGGCTTGGGATCTCTTAGTTCCCCAGCACCAGCCACTTCATGGGCTGCTGTGGTCCACATCTTCACTCCCCTCTGGCACAGACTGGCAGCCATTCACTGCTGGTATATATCCTTCCCCACCAGCATTTCCTGCTGACTGAGCTGGGCTGCTCTCTTTTATACTGGTACACCTGAAGTATGCCCAATAGGGAGAAGGGGGCGTGGCTTCCTCAGCCCACAATGTGCTGTTAACTCCATCCCGTCCGGTGCAGGGCGAGTGCACCCTGTCACAGTGTACCTATGCAAACAAGGTTGGTTCCTGGAATATTTTTCCCCAGCTCATCACTAGATGTCAGAGGAGAGCTCATTCAGAGGAGAGCTCATTCATAAAGAGACTTAGTAGTTTGAAGGCATCTTTCATCCTACAATCCAAGAGCGCTTTGCAAAGGTGGCTGAGTTTTGCTAACCTCGTATAGTTAGGTAAATGGAGGCACAGAGGGGTTTAAGTGATTTGCTTCAGACAAGACAGTGGCAGAGTCAAGACTAGATTTGGCAGGTCCTTGCTCTAACCACTGGGCAACACTGCCTCCTTGTTTAGAACACTAGAAACATGTGGCTCTTAAATGTCCTAGTTGAGATGTAGTAGAGAACCCAGGGAGTTACAGAAAGGAGGGAGAGAAAGATGCTACAGGTCTGTTGTGCAGCATTGGTCTGGGGAGCTTGGGGAAGGATTATACCACACAATCCCTCCATGAAATCCCCAGCACTCTGAAAAAGCACTTGCAAGGAATGCACAGAGAGGGAAGGTGAGGTGATCCCCAAAGAAACTATAGGGTGTGTATGTCAAATCGAGCTATTGTGCACAAAACCGATGCTGATGCCTGGAAAATGCTGCACACATCAGTTCTCACCTCCTCTGGGACTCTAGTTGACATTAGTCTGCATTCTCTGTGAAAGGAAAGGAGACAACAGTGACCCCTTACAGTGCAGAGAGCACTCAGGAGAGCTGCATTGTTTCCTTCCTTCACTACATACAAGGAAGGTGTTTGTGGAAACCCAAAGGTGTTATAAGAATTGGGGTTCCCAAGATCTGAATGAAATGCTGCTGACATGAGCATACATCCCCTCCAGCCTACTCACATGCTTGCCTAGCAAGTACATCTTCTGTCAGACACCATGTGTTCTGGGCTGCATTTGTCTCACAGGCCCAGCTCCTCAGAGGTATTTAGGCACCTAAACTGCAATGAGAGTTAGGATACCTTTGAGGATCTGGACTACAGGGACCATTGAGTAGCCACTAGGTGAGCAGGGAAGACTGGAAGTATCTGTGCTCCCCTTGTGCATCTTACTCTTAAATCTGCCTGCTATCCGCTAGGTCTACCATACCCTCAAACCACAACTGCAGATATTTTTCCTGTTATAGTGTATAGTAATTTGATGTAAATTAATATACATTTTATAAAAAATAATTAAATATAAGTTTTTTCATTTAAAGTCTTTTAAAAATCTAACCCTCCTGGAATAGTGCTGGGTTCTTACTAGGATCAATACTGGGGCCAGTACTGGGGTCTGTATTGAAACTAGTGCTGCACTCTTACTGGGTCCAGTACTGGGACCAGTACTGGGGTCTTACAGGACCAGTACTGGGACCAATATTGGGACCAGTGCTCAGGACTCTACTGAGATCAGTACTGGGGTGTCTATTGGAACAAATGCTGGGGTCTTGCTGAGACTAGTACTGTAGTCTTACTGGGACCAGGTCTGGAACTAATACTGAGAGTCCCCTGTACTGGTCCTAGTAAGACTCCAGCACTGGTCAAAATACAGTCTGTAGTACTGTTCCCAGTACAAACTCCAATACTGGTTCCAGTAGTGGTCCCAATACAGACCCCAGCACTGATCCCAGTACAGACCCCCCCCACTGGTCCCAGCGATACTCCAGTAGTGGTCCCAGTACAAACCCCACACTGGTTCCAGTATAGATCCCAGTAATACTCCGGTACTCATCCCCATATATATCCCAGTAAGACACCAGTACTGGTATTTGTACTGATCCCAGTATAGACTCCTGTGCTGGTCCCAGTAAAACCCTTTCTAATCTTGCAGCTGCACTCTGCTTTCCTGCAGTGAAGGTGTCCTCCTGACATGCCCCGTACTTCTTATCTGCCCTGCATTAACCGTCGCCTTCTGGGGAGTGGGAAATGTGGCCATAAATCATCGTGTGCAGCTGGAGCCAGGAAACTCTCACTGTTCCAGCGCAGGCTGCACAGGGTGGAAATCCTGTCCCACCAGGTCACTGATTTATGCTAAGGATGTGAGACCAACCGAACTCACATTGCCATTGAAAGAGGCTGTCTAACATGGCTTTTCACTGAGATAAATTGTTTCCTGTCTCTGTTACTCTGAGCTGCTTTCCCTGCACCTTTTGGCTCACGGCTGGTTATGTTTATGCTGTTGTGTTTATGCTGTTCTTGCTTCACCAGGTTTCACCCCCCATCCAAAGGGGCCAAATTCTGCCATTGGATCCATGGTGCCGATCTCAGATAATCACCTTGGCAGCAGCACTTTGGGACTGAAACACAGGTATAGCCACTCTGAATCAGGATACATCTCCTGTCTGGCGCAGTAGATCCCAAAGGGGATGTTTAATGCAAATCACCACTCAGCTAGTTCTGTTCCCTTAACGTTTGCTGCAATGGAGATAAGTTCAGAACTGAAATTAGTTTTGAATTGAAATGAAAGTTATTCCAGTCTTTAAGTAGAAGCAGGCCATGTTGATTTTCACAGTCCCTCAATAGAGATACTACTACCAGTCAGATGAATTAATTCCATGATCTGGTGAGAATTACAAATGAGAGGGAAGCACCCTATTTGATCATATGGTCCATTGCAGAACTATTCTCTACCTGATAGCTCTCTGCCATCCCTGGCCACTTCCCCATATTTATATTCAGCAACAAACAGTTTTGTTTCATGTCATTTGTGCTGCTGTCCATCAAACAATAAAAGATTAGGAAATCCAAAGTTAAGGATTACACTTCAACTACAAATAGGGCATGATAAATGTTTTATCTTACAAAATCTGACCCATCCTTCATTCCAAACAAAATATTCAATAACAGTATTTCTGGATTCCGAATACTGAATCAATTACTGTGAAACTGTAGTTTTTATCCCACTTCATAAGAGATACCAAGATTGTGCACACGAGAGGTCCTAATGGCATTGTGGTAACTGTGAATGAAGCCATCCTCATATCTATATGTCTATTGCTGCCCTATAGATGTCGGTTACATCCCAGTGAACCTGTGGTGGGTGTTATGTGAAGTGTATTGTAGCAAACAGTGGTGGCCAATCTACTAGCAAAAATGAACAAGAAATAAGAATGCAGACAGAGATTTGCATTGTGGTAAAATCTGGATCCTTCCTAAAAGGAGTTAGTGACCTTCTTATAATTACAAGATAGTCCTTATACAGCATTGCCATCCTCAGTACATATGCCCCTAGCACAGTGGTTCTTAAACTTTTGTACTGGTGACCCCTTTCACATAGCAAGCCTCTGAGTGCAACCACCCCCTTATAAATTAAAAACACTTTTAAATATATTTAACACCATTATAAATGCTGGAGGCAAAGTGGGACTTGGGGTGGAAGCTGACAGCTCGTGCCCCCCATGTAATAACCCCTGAGGGGTCCCGACCCAGTTTGAGAACCCCTGCCCTAGCATGACATAGGATGATCACAGCAGTTTGCAATTTTGTCAAGGCCTAATCAATTTCATCCTGTAAGTGTGGTACTCGGGATCTCAGGAGAGGAGGAATAACCTCCCTGCTCTGCTGACTCAACAAGCCGGTTCTTATTTCCAGTGCCTTGGGCTTGTGGACCACACCTGCCAGAGGGAGCTTGCCCCATGTTGCTTTGTTTACATGAAGCAGCAGGAGCCTGGCCTCACAACAAAAAGAAAGGAAATTCCAAAATAAAAACGTCATCCCTTTGCAGTGAAAGTGGCTTACTGCAGCTCAAGGAAAGGTGCAGTGTCAAACACCTTGATGAAAAACCCAGGCCCATGGAAAGCACAAGCGAGAGTTACACATGCCTTATAGCTCAGTTCATGCGCATACACTACTACTCCAGAAACCATCTCAGTGATCAGCACTCAAACAGTCTGAACTCAGTCCCTACTTTTAGGGCCCAATTCAATTATTTTGGGGCTGGATCCAGCTTCCATTGAAGTCAGTGGTAGTCCTTCCTTTGGCTTTAATGTTAACTGGTTTTTATATGTCTTATTTATTACAGGCCAGACCGGTAGCTCCTTTACCTAGTATTAAGGTTGCCTGATACTTCCCATTAGAAAACCCTGTTTTTAGTTGCTTGTAACTTTGCCAAGCTTTAACTCTCCAGGTGAAATTTCCATGCTAGCTGTCTGCCTCAGGCTGGCATGGTTCTGAAAATTTCAGCCAAAATAGGCATTCCTGCAGAACATTTAGATTCCATCAAATCAGCATTTTCAGATGGAAACCTTTTCCATCAGACAACTTTTGACCACCTCTACTTTTGACCTTAATCTCTGTGCCTCAGGTTGCCATCTGTAAAATGGAGATCCCACGCCCTCCCCAGGCATGTTGTGAGGATAGATTAATCAATGTTTATGAAGTGCCATAAAAAAGCCCACACAGAATGTCACAGGGTGGCTGGCCCCTCAAGAGGAGATGGGCCCTGCCCACCTGTGACACAGGCTATTTGCCTTCCCAGATGGAGGAAATGAATTGAGATGTGTGACAGATGGTTATGTGACTAAACCAAGCCTTGGGGGTGGAGGGAGTGTTAGAGAAAGAGAGGCTTGTGGACAATCACGGGGGGACAGGCTGAGAGCTGGAGCAAAGAACAGGCTCCTCAGGAAGGAGAAGCTAAGCCCAGTTGGAAACTGGTGGAAAGATGCTGCAGGTATCCTGAGAAACCAGGAAAGCAGCAGAGGCTGGTGGAACGACTCCAGGTAGGAGAAGCCTAGGAAAGGCCACTTGAATTATTTTGGGGCTTTGAGGATGGTTTGAATTATTTTAAACTTTTTGTTTATAAACCTAGACCTTAAGGAGGGGTGTTATTGGACTTGTGAAAGCTTTTTTTGAGCTATGGAGGAGTCCAAACAAAGGGAAACCGAGGCAGGGTGCGTTGGAGCCACTCCTGGCCATGAGGAGGTGCTTGGGAAGTGGCCTGCTCTGTTACAAGGAAATTAATAATTCTGTCTTCAGAACAGGGTTTGAATAGTGTGCAGTAAACAAAGCCTAGGCCACACATTGAACTATAAGGATAAAACAAAGTTTGACTAGCTGATCATTCACTGAGCACCATCCACCCTGTGCGCTGAATGATGCAGGGGTCCTGTGGAAAACCAACAATGCAAAGCAGTGGGAAAACGGGCTAATGCAATCCTTGAATGTGTAAACAGGGGAGCAGTGAGGAGGAGGACAGAGCTGATTTCATCTCTGTTTACAGCATTTGCGAGACCAATACTGGAATCCTGCTGATAGTTCTGGTGGCCACATTTCAAAAAGGATGTTGAAAAATTGGAGAGGCTGCAGAAAGAGTCACAACACTGATTTGAGGGCTGGGGAATGCCTTACAGCGAGAGACTTGAAGAGCTTATTCTGATTAGTTTATCAAAAAAGAAAACTGAGAGCAGTAAAGTGCATTAGTTCTTTCATGGAGAGAAAATGCCAGGTTCTAAAGGACTCTCTAATCTAGCGGGAAAAGGCAGAACAAGAGCCAACGGCTGAAAGCTGAAGCCAGTCAAATTTAAATGAAAAATTAGGCACATATTTTTAACAGTGAGAGTGATTAACCATTGGAACATACTACTAAGGGAAGTGCTAGATCCTCCCTCTCTTGATGTCCTCCAAGGGGTTATCTTGATGTCATCTCTGGATGGCTTTGTGGAAGATAGGCTTTAGCCAAGCTCAAGTTATCTAGCTTAATAAGGGGGTAAGTGGGTGAAATTGAATTGCCTCTGATACACGGGAGGTCAGACTAGATGATCTATGGTCCCTTCTTGCATTAAACTGTGAAACTACAAAGTATGTGATCATGGAATTAAAGACTGTCCCATAATGTGTACACACAAGAGAACTGAACTAAGATTGTATTTGCTAACCTGGTAACTCTCATTTCCTAACTTTTGAGGGCTTGAATTTACAGCATCAATAATGTTCTTTTAACATAGTTCTTTTGTGTGTAACTAATGTTTATAAAGCAGGATAATGAACTGTGTATTATATTTCTTTTGTCTGATGGTTTGCTGTATCATGAAGAGTTCCTGATTTAATATAATGGGTGTCGTTTTATGTTCTGGCCCACGCATTATGGTTATTCTATGTTTGCACAGTTACTTCATCTCTAATGGTATTTATCTAATTAGGAGCACATGCAATTATTTTTCTCCTTAAAAAGATTACAGTTTGGGTATATAAGCAATTTGGGTGTTAGGTGCTATAAGCAATTTCTAATTAGTTAGATTCTGGTAGCCTTAAACTCAAAGTATTTTTGATTTTGTGGATGACTATGGTTGCATGAAAGATCAATCTTTTTATAACATATATATTATTATTATTTTGATTATATTAGCATCTAGGGGCCCCAGCCAGGATCAGGGCCCCATTGTGCTATAGGGTTGGCACCTCTGAGCCACAAAAAACCAGGACACCTGGGATGCTCCTGAACCCATAAAACTGGACAGCTGGCAATGCATACTGAGCACGCTTGCAGATTTCCCAGGACAGCTGCCTCCAAAAAGGGACAATCCTGGGAAAACATGGACAGGTTGGCAACCCTACTGTGCTAAGCATTGTGCAAATGCTTAGTGAGAGATGGTCTGTGCCCCAAAAAGTTTACAGCATAAATAGGCAAGGCAGACAAAAGAAGTATTATTATCCTCATTTTACAGATGGAGAATGTGATTTGCCGGAAGGTTTGTAATCATCAGAGGAATGAGGTTCTGGAACAGCCTCCCGCTAAGAGTTGTGGGGGCAAACAACCTAATTCATTTTAGGCTAGAGCTTGATACATATCTGAGTGGGATTGTATGTATCACTGGACATGGCAGCCATGGGATCCTTTCCAGTTCATGTCTTCTGATCCTAAAATCTCATGCTTCAGGTTGTCACCTGTAAAGTCTAGAAGGGATCCCCCCCCAAAAAATGTATTATGGTGTGTGATTGTTCCAGTTTGATTTTTGTCTCCTTCCTCTGAAGCAGCAGAGATGGCCACAGCTGAAGAAGGGACACACGACAGCGTGGGCAGTACTCGGAGGTGGCACTGAGAATTCTTTCCTGGGCGCTGTCTGGTGTGTCTTGCTCACATGCTTAGTGTCTAACTGGTCACAGGATGTGGGAATGAATTTTCATCTAAGTCAGATTGGCAGGAATCTTGGGCATTGGCACACCTCTGTCCCTCCTGTTCTCTGCCTGTGGCACACCATAGTTTAGTGTCCTGAGGGCTGTAATGCTTTGCACTAATTTTGGTGGTTAGCCTTGTTGTGGAGGTGGCTGGGGTGGCCTGTGCTATACAGGAGGTCAGACTAGAGCAGCGGTTCTCAAATTGTGGGTCGGGACCCCATTTTAATGGGGTTGCCAGGGCTGGCATTAGACTTGCTGGAACCTGGGGCTGAAGCCCAAGCCCCACTGCCCTGGGCTGAAGCCCGAGCCTGAACCCCACCACCTGGGGCTGAAGCCCTTGGGCTTTGGCTGTCTGCCCGGGGGTGGGGTGGGTCTTAGGCTTTGGCTTTGCCCCACCTAGAGCAGTAGGGCTCAGGTGGGCTTAGGTTTCAGTCCTCCCTCTTGGGGTCATGTAGTAATTTTTGTTGTCAGAAGGGGGTCAAGGTGCAATGATATTTGAGAACCCCTGGACTAGATGATCTGATGGTCCCTTCCAGCCTTAAATTCTATGTGGCAGAGGCAAGAATTGAACGCAGATCTTCTGAATCCCAGTCCAGTGCCTTAATCACCAGGCCAATTTTCCTGTACAAATAAGTTCAAGGGTAACATTTTCAAGAAGAACCTAAGTTCCATTTTCATAGCGACTCAAGAATCTAAGTCTCAAGGAAAGTCTTTATGCACTGTTCTGAAAGAGAGTTATTAGGCTGCTGGTTCATTTCAATGTATTGTTTGTGTAGGTTACTACTTGCCTTGAGGGTACCAGAGTCTGGTTCTTAGGTACCTCAGTTGGGTTACAGAGGGAGTGGAGTGCAGGTAGAATTTGGCTCTTACTCAAACTCCCTGTTTTAATTGACACTGAAATACACACCAGTGTGCCAGAAACCAAACCATGCATATTAAAAGTCTGTATTCTCCTCTGCAAAATACTCACAGCAGCCATGATTAACACTTACATCAATATGATACGTACATAGCAAGACAGTATCACTTTTTTAAACTCCATCAAAGCACACCTAACCCTAACCTGGGCCACTTTCCAACCCTGGGTGTTAACTATGGCTCATGGCAAAAGTCCCTAAAATTATTTTGGACCCAGCATAGTAACCACTTTGTCTCATCTCAAGCCAGACTGATGCTACCCTTGTTTTTTTTCTTCTCTAACGGTTGTAAAATAAGGTCAGAGTAAATATAACCCACCCCTGTTGGAAGTGGGGAATTTGTGAAGTGATCTGTCCCTTCTATTCTTATTTTTAGTAAGCAGGGCAGTTGTAAGGGCTGCCTGGCTCAGTGGTTTAGTTGGGGACTTTTTTATTTTTATTTTTTGGTCAATTTACTGCAAGATTCCAGCTGAGTTAAAGTGAACTTTTTTTCAGTTTCACTTGCTGTCACTACTCAGGACTGCCATCAGAAGGAGATCACAGGCAACGCTTGCGCTGCTTTCCATATCACTAACTGGGAGTGAAATAAATAGCGCTCGGCTCATTGTAAGGCTCCTGAAATGAATGTGTGCAGAGACCTAAGCTAGGTCCCTCTCCCCAGTGCAGGAGGAGTGTCAGTCACTGGAGATCTCTGTCTCTTTCTCCCTGGTTTTCACCATTAGCTCTACTGGGGCCAGGTCAAGTGAAGCTGTCCAAGTTCTTGACAGGTAATTTTGCTTCTTTCTTATCGCGTTACCGAGCCTGCATTTGAAATGCATGTGCACAGCTCATGTGTTAGAAATGGGAAGATCACCTAGATCTGGGAAAGCAATGATTGTTAATTGCATCTTGGGAACCTGAAAGCACTGCATAGAAATAGGTCATGGAGCAACATCTGGTCTTAGTCCATCCCTCTGCCAGGTCTCTGAGGCGTCTTTGCTCACTGTTCGTGCAGAGGACCTTCTCCTGGGTGTGTGCATGAGGATACCACATAGTAAATGCCAGTTACTGGATTTGGGTGCCCCAGTGACTGCTGAGGGTTGGAGCTTTGCATAGGGGCTGGATGCTATTTGGGATAAGAGAAGCATAGGATTTTTTTAGTTTGTGCTAATAGGTTTTTCTTTATTCTCTTATTTCTCTCCTGGTTCTGGATTATTCCCACTGGGTCTGCTCTGGATTTCCACGGGGAGAGGTGGATTTTGGGGAGAGGTGTCCAGACAGGGAAATTAGGACTAAGAGCTAGGGAACGAGGTTAGTAGGGGAATCTGGGACCTGGGACAAAGATTCTAAAAGGGATCTGCTGATTGGATTAGGGGGTCTGCAACCTGGGAGGCACTTCAGGTGTCTTGGATCCAGACATGGACCTTGGTACTTTTGGTGGGAGGGCGCTGGGGGAGTCTGGGACCTAGGACCATGTCCTCGACCTCAGGACCACCCATGTATGTGAATCTCCCTGAGCTGGGCTCTGACCGCACCTTTCCTCTCTGGCTTGGGGCTGGACATGGCTCAGACACCCTGATTAGCTGAGCATTTCAGCAATACCCTTCAGCTCCCAACAGCCCCAGCCTGTACTCAAGCTTCTGCCATGGCCCCAGGATTTCGGGGGGGACTCTAACTCATGACTTTTGCCAACATATCTCCTGCCAACCTGGCCCCTTGGGAGCAACAAGGCTGCCTTCACCTCACAGCAGGGTGTAGCAAGCAATTCCTACATGTGCCCGCAAATCCTGGGCTGTAGCACACCCTTCCTTGGTGCCTCCCCATCATCTCCTAAGCCAGCGCTTGCTCTTGTGCTCATTAACACAGCAAGTGCAGTGAGCTATCAGGTATAATCACGGCCTCCTTCTTTAGCTCCCTCGCCCTGAGGATCCCAAAGTGCTTTACAAACTGTAGTGAATTAATCCTCCATTTCCCCCACTCCCTGGAGGTGGATGACTATTAATATCTGAATTATTACCTATGCCATAATTTTAGACAGGGAAACTGAGGCACAAAGCAGCTACAGAGGCTGTGGGAGAGCCACAGGAATAGATCCCAGTTCTCCTGAGCGCCTTTCCCCGTTCTAACCACTGGGCAGAGCTCCCTTGTGTGAGTATTGACATTTGACCTCTGTTCATATCCATCACCCAGCAGTGTTACTCAAGGTTCCTCCATGCTCTGCCTGGTCAGAATCCTGATTGTGAAGGCTCTAGGACCCTGGTAGATGTTGGGGGCGGGGCTGTTGGAGCCTACCAGTCACTGTAAGAAATGTAGCCATCCACACTCCAGGAAATTAGTAATTCCACGTGATGGCACATGCCCTCCTGTGCCCATACTCCTAGGAAGACACCCTGGGGACTTATAGCTGCTAGGAACTAAGGGCTGAATGCACAAAAGGAGTTAGGTGCCTAACTTCCATTGACTTCATTAGAAGTTAGGTTCCTAAGTTTTATTTAGGCTTTTAACTACTTTTGAATAGTCAGTCCTAAATACCACCAGTCCTCCTGTGTACAGAATCCTGAGGGCCAGGGACAGCTCCTACTGCAAGACACTGTTAGAGATGACAGTGTACACCTGGGAGCACACACTCAGCCCCTTGGGGGGAGAGGGGAGAAGACAGAGACTGAGGCAATGGAAGAATAAAAAGGAAAAAAGTGTGTGCCTCCAATTCCACCACCCCATGTCAGCTTTCAGATTAATGGCACCTCCCTGCTACACACAAGGTTGGGTTGACAGGCAGTGTGACCTGGAATGTTAACCTGCCCCAAAGTACCTTTCCTAGGCAAATTCATTGGAAAAGTGGCAATGACCAGGCTCCAGCAGTCCCATTCCTTTCAGATGAAAGCCTAGTACCCGTGACCCATGTGCTCATCTCCACAAGACTGTGCTACTGTAACCCCTGCTGCCTAAGGCAGCCAGCCAAGGCCTGTCAGACTCCAGCCTGTGGGCTGTGGTGTGAATGTGACTGGCAGCTGTGAGCTCATCAGATCAGTTCCGCATGTTTTCCACCAGTTCCCTGATTGCTTCTAAATCATCTAGTTCAAGGACTTAGTCCTAATCTTCAAGGCACCAGATTTTCAAAGGTATTTAGGAGTCTAAACATTCAGAGGGGTGTTTGATAAAAACTAAGTCCCATTGATTTCAGTCAGAGTTAGGTGCCTAGGCACTTTTGAAAATCACACTTGGGGCCTATCTGTATCTTTAAGTGCCTAATGCCTTTGAAAATCTTGCCCAAAGTCCTCCATGGTCTTGGATCAGGGTATGTCAGGGACCTCCTCTCCATATATGTTCCAGCAAGATGGTGCTCACTGGGAACACAAACTAGAAGGGGCTACAGTGAAACTGGCACAAGCTGGAGTCAAGGCATTCTTCATGCTGGGTCCTTGCCTGTGGAACCTCCTACTGGAAGGGTTCTAGGGTAAATCCTGGCACTACTGAAGTCAGTGGCAAAACTTCCATTGGCTTTAGTGGAGCCAGGATTTCACACCTAGTCTGTCTGTTTTTAGAGGCAGGGGGAAAACCTGCCCTTTCCCAGGAGCAGGGCAGGGAGAGAGGGAGAATTCTAGACTGAGTGGCTGGACTCTGAGATAGCAAGAGCAGAACCCGCTGTGATGATTTATATGATTATCTTCATGAATTTTGCACCTAGACACTACTCTCATTGGCACCCAGGTAGCTGGGCAGACAAATAGATTGACTGGAATGGCACTAAACATGGGTTTTCTGTCTAGAAATCCCTCTTACAACGGATTGAAACTGAATGATTCAGGAGTTGAATAATGGGAAATAGAGACATTTGCACCTACATCACTGGTTGAAACCCAGCCGAGGTCAGTAGTAAATAGTCCTTTTGCGGAGGTAGCTGTCTGGTGGCCCCTATGTGAAATGAGCTGGTGGCACTAGTCTGTTTCTTAGCAGACAGACCTTTGATCCTGAATGCCATCATCACAACTGGCAGGACTCAGCAGCCTTGCTGGCTATGGAGGGACTGAATGGACAGAGTAAAACATTTCCCCCCTGGCTTATTCAGATACTTACCCCATGACCATCACCATGGTTTCTGAGCACCTAAAGGATTATTCCCATTTTCTGGTTGGGGAAACTGAAGCACAGAGAGAGACTAAGTGACTTCCCCAGGGATGCACACGAGAATCTATGGTACTGTCAGGAACTGAACCCTCAGAACCCAAATAGAGCTTCTCCCTCAGCCCCTGAATTGGCCTTCTCAGTACATGTGTGAAGCAGGGAAGCTTGCACACCTGCAGTCTTTGTACCTTATGGGGCTAAAGAGAAGATTCCAGTTTCCTGGACTGTGAGTTGGGAACCTTTCACCACCACTATAAAATACCTGGTCAATGGTTTGCTTTAGAAGCAGCCCACTTCTCCCTCCCCTGAAAGCAAAGGGTTCTGTTGTCAATGATGGGCACAGAAAACGCAGAACTGGTACCCATCTCTGTAGGTTCCTGGGGTGCTGGTTATACCCACTTGGAAACTCACCTCGTTAACGTTGCACAAGGGCAGAATTTTTCCAGGTGATTTGGTGGTGCACTGTTTCTGCAAGCGTATTTCTCTGACATGTCAGGGACAGGCTAGGCAGGATGGCTTCATTTCCATATAGGAATCTTCCAGGGAGGGGATGTTTTCCAAACTCTTGCCACTGTCCCCTTCTCCTAGAGAGAACATTTAACTTCCCAGACAGCCTAGTGCACTGGCTGAAGAGTTCATAGGAAACGACAGTGAGCTCCGATATCTCTTAATCTGTGAGCAGTGTCTGTAGAGACATGAGTGTTTCTCGGAAGGTGAAAGTAATTTCCCATAAGGTGAAAACCGATCATTGTTGCTACAGTTGTTAAAAAGAAAGGTTTCTCTTTGCCTTGCCTTCTCAGTCCCTGTGTATTCAGTATTCTATCCTCCTCAGTTTGATGCAGGGCTTGGGTCAAATTCTGCTCTCACAGCTACCGGTGTGAATCACGCCTGACCATATTGATGTCAATGGAGTTACTCTGGATTTACATCATCATAAATGAGAGTGGACTATGGCTCTTTTTTTGTGGAATGAGAGTTTTGCTCTGTGAATGTTTCCTTTTAAAGAGACAGCCGCAGTTCTAGAGTCAAGGCTATAACAAGGGCTCCATTATCTACCCCCTTGATAGTCCTTTAAAAAAGGTTATGTGCCGTTTGCAAAATTCATCACAGGTCCACAAAGTCTCTTGTGGCATTTATAAATCCCATGGTGTAGTGGCTAGAGTGCTGTCTTGGAACTCAGGACAGCTGGGTTCTAGTCCCATGTCTACTAGTAGCCTGCTGGGTGACCTTGAGCAAGTCACTTTGCTTATCTGTGCCTTGGTTTCCCCACCAATATAACATGAATGAGGATACCTCCTTTGTAAATCCCAGAGATCTACCGATGACAAGTGCTATGTAAGAACTATGACTGTTACAAGTGTTGCTGTCTTGTACAAGCCTAGCATTGACTCCTGTGGTGTTTAGAAGCCACCCCCATCCCTCCAAGGACTTTTGCTTGCAAGTCTCTTCTAATCCCTGGGCCCCAACAAATACACACCTCTGGGGAAAAAAATGTATGAACACACTGTCAGCTCCAGCTGACCTTCATACATTTTTCTGCAGGCCTGATAGACTTTTTAAAGCTTGCCAGACACTATAAAGTTTGCCATCGGTCTGGTAGGATTTAGAAAGTGGCCCCTGTACAGGGACTAGGCCCTCTGAGTCTGTACAAAGGAAAACACTGCTATGCCTGCTGAGCTTGAACATTACACCCAACACACAAAGTCTGGGGTTAGTCCACCCCTAAACTACTCATCTGGGAAAGGCTACAATCAGGGGGGATAGTTTCCCTGCATGCACACATCCCCTGGGACGTTTGCTAGAACTCAGAGGGAAAGCTGGAGGGATTTGTAAGTTTCATTGACAGATCCAGCACTAGACCCAGAGCTCCAGTTTCAGGGGTTTGTCAAGTCCTTTGTTGGATCCAGCACTCACTACTACCTTCATTAGACTCAAAGTTCTGATTGCAACCCCGAGGTGTGTCAGATCAATCCATACAAATATAGAGCAGGCTGTGGCAGAGGGGGATGGAAATTCCCCATGCAAAAGCTTGGTTGAGCTAGGATTAAGGTTGAAAGATCATATCAATACGTAAGATAAAATCCTATTAGGTCATTGTAGTTTTACAATAAACAAATGTTGGAAAGTCACAAAATTCTAAGTTAAGCCGGCACAATTTAAAAATAAAATCCAAACAATTAAAAATATGGAAGTGCAGAATTAAGGTACCATAACAACCTTAATTCTGCCCCCTTTCCCTGCACACTCCCCCTCCAAACACATCCTTTACATTGTATTCCCAGTCTGGCCAGCCAATGGCCTACTAGGTGACCTTGGGCAAATCATTTCACTGCTCTGGGCCTAAGTTTGCCCATCTGTGAAATGCAGATAATGACACTGATCTCCTTTGTAAAGCCCGTTGAGAGCTACTGATGAAAAGAGCAATATAAAGGCTAGGAATTATAATTATTTCATTGGCAATGTCAGCCACGCCCCATCAGTAATACTCTCCTTCTGCATTAGAGGTTGTCCAAAAATGTCCATCGAAACTAAATTGTTTTAATTGTCTAAGTAGCATTTCTGCAAATACATTAGGTACCCATTCCCCACGGGCTACCTGCACGACCACAGTTTCTTCACCACTGCTTTACTCAGCAAGCTGGCTTCACTAACGTCTTGTCATGCACTTCACATTTACACGCTATAGTCATGTACATTCTACCTGCTTACTCATCTTCTCTTCTATGTATGCCACAAGCAGCCTCCACAACCCACTCTTCACCCCTATTCTAGAAGTCTCAAAGCCACAAGAAACTGAGGGAAAAACTAGGCCCTCCGGGACACCTGTGCAACCCAGTTTCCAAAGGTGCAGCTGGGTAGAATTTAACAAACACTGCCGTTCAGGTGTGAACAGGAACTGGATCCAGCGTATTCCCTCTAGGCATTATTTTAGAACAATACAGAAAATCTTATGCTATTCTATAAATCGACAGTGCACCATCACCTGGGATACCATGTTCCGCTTTAGTCACCTCAGGTAAAATCTTCTATAATGATTCAAGCATTCAGCAGCCTAAATCTCATTGAAAGTCAGTGGGACATCGGCTCCTAAGTACCTACATCACTTTTGAAAATGGGATTCACCTAAGTGACTTAGGGGCATTCTTTCAAAAATGTTACCCCTGTGATGAGGGGAACCCCATTGTGGGTGAGAAAAGGTTAAAGGTCACTTAGGAACATTCACTCCACCTGGGTGGTGGTTAGATAGCTACTTGTCAGCCAGAAGGAGCAGGACTTAAAGACAGATCAAGTGCTAGCAGATACCTTGGCCTTATAAATAAGTTGAGAGTGTTCAGACTCAGGGAGAAGCAGTGGGCTGGCTTGCTCCTGTGAAGGGATGAAGCACCAGAGGCTGTTGGCAGATAGAGCCCTCAGGAAGACAAAGGTGGGGTGGAACAGTGTGGGATACCAGAGCTGGGGAAGGCAGTGGAACCCCAGGCAAGGGTTGAGCACAGGGGTGTTACCTCCAAAGGGGTTTGGACTAGCCTGTTCTCAGCTGGAGAGCTGAGTGGTGTGCAAAGACAGACAACCCGATGGGCATTCTGGAGACGAAAACCCCTGCAACATCACACCCTGATGCAAGGGAGCACACTGGTGGTGAGCACTCACCATTCCAATCCCTCATTCAGGAAAGGGAGAAAGAAGTTGGCCCTGAAAAGGGCAATAACAATGATCCTTGGTTGAGGCAGGGATGGAGCTTCACAGGAGGAGAGATTAAATGGACTAGGAGTCTTGAGACTGGCAAGAAGAGGAGAAAGAGCTAAGCGCTCTATGTAGGGGGAAGAGAGACACATTGTCGATGCATATTCAGTGCTGTGATTCCTGAGCAGAGAATGGTTTTGGTTCCCCGGCTATGCTATTGTTGACTATTTATTTTGTGATCAGAATTACTGCCCAAAGGGGATTCAGTTGAGGCTGCAATCTCCATCTGCCTAGTCACTCCAGCAGGGCTCAGTTCGCTAGGCTTAGCATAGTCTTCGAGATGCTTTCTGTATTCAGTGCAGTAAGAAATGAAGAGCAGAGATCTGACAGGTCAGATAGCAAGTACAGTAAGCGTCCTTCCCAGGCAGAGCAGCAAACTGGAACCTGTGCTGAGAACCAGGCAGGCACTGGCTGCTCAGTCCTCCACCAGGGATGGTCTGACACATAACCAGCACAAGTAACTGCTGGGGGCTTCACCTATCTGCCTCAACTCAAGGCAAGATTTATTCCACTTCCACCACCCTCTTCTGACAACAGAACCCAGGGAGAAGGTCCATTGACCCAATCTCCCATCACCAGCACTGGGGTCAGAGGGTGAGGAGCTTCACTGTCTGACTTCCTTCTTCTCTCTGGCAACAGCACTGGAGGAGACCAAGCATGAGCAATAAAAATAACTGGTCCCCCTCTGTGCTCTCAACAGCTCATGGCCTGAATTACTTCTTGGAACCATATACGTCCTAAGACCAGAGCTGATTCCAACCACAGAGGGCTCTCAATGGGACTTGGGGAGAGAAGGAGCAGATGGGAAGGGATGGAGTAGACATTAAACAGTTCTGCTATTCTGACATCTTTCCCTCAATGTTAGTTTGTCTAAAGTAGTTATACAGGAGCCAAAAAAAATAATGTGTTGAAATGAAAACCCACCAGAGAGAGACCTGGCCGTGGGTTGTACATCCTTGCTGTGTCCTTCAAAGGCTACCCCATCCTACTGGAAACAGTAATGCTGATACAGCACCTGTCATCCAAAGGAGCTAAATGTTCTACAGTCCCTGGGCTGAGTCTACCCCTCTGCTGTCGCTGTCCATATGATACCCATTGCATGAATAATTAGAGAACTTCTGCCTTAAGGGCTAACACCAGCACCGCATTCACCTCCTAAAAATAAATAGCAGCGCAAGGCTTTCATGTTAGAGTAGAGGGTGGGGAGAACAAATAACTGCTCACAAAATGTTCTTGTGCTTCTAGAAGGCAGCTGGGTCCTCAGAACCTCCTCATGAGCAAGCATGATGACATGCTGTTGTGCCTGACTCTATCTTCACTTCAGTCCCTGCAGGTGAAGACGGGGTCTGCTTGCAACAGAAGAGAAAGAGAGCAAGGAGGTGCGATTTTCATTCCCATTGCATCAGTTGCCCATGGAAAAATAGCCTGTCAGGCCATCATCTGGAAGACGTGGCAAGGGGCACCATGAGCAGCAATGAGAAGCAAATGGACCCTGACTCATCCCCTCTGCCTGAGCCACCAAAGAGGAAGAGGGGAAGACCAAAGAAGCAGCCACAGGTGAGTGCCCAAGGCCTTAAGAAGACAATGGAGAATGCTGTGTGGTTAGACTAATAAGTACCATGCTGCTCAAGAAAGGGACAGCATGGTACACTACGTGTTATCTGCCACCAATGGCAAGTACCTAGTTGTCTCAACCATGTCTCTAAATTGGCAGCCCACACCCACCTGGGCCATGGAGCCTCATCAGGAGAGTTAATCACTGCCCTATTCTAGCACTCAAGAGTGCTGGGGAATAGAGCTGGGTGCAATTTTTTTGGTGAATAGTTTATTCGCTGAACAATGCAAATTGGGGTCGACCGAAATTGTTTGCAAATCAGGTTGAATATGGTGAATCGTTTTGGCGGCAGAAAAAGGGAAGGAACTTCCAGACAAATTGAAATGTTTTGTTTTTAAAAAAAGTTTACACAAAATATTTTGACACTTTGTTTCAAAATTCAGCTATCTTTACTAAAAAATCACACACAAGAGTGAAAAACACTTGAAAATGAAATGATGTGTTTCGTTTCAGATGGAACACAATATTTATTTGACCCAAAACAAATTTCAGGGTCGATTTTTTTGGTTCATCCACTGAACTGAAAAATCAGTTATTCCCCAAGCTCTACTACTGTTTTGCTTTTGTGGGTGATTTGGGGGTGGAAGGAAGAGGATATATGCTCTTTCACTCCTCATTCCATGCATCACAGCTGGAATGAACAAAATTTTGTCCTATATAGATACACAATGTACTCACGTTCATATGCCTACAAAACCAAATACATGTATTTGTGTTCATATATGCACCAATATATAGATAGAATGCAGATAAATTAATAAATATATGCATCAGCATATGCACCTCCATGTAATGAAACGTGTGCAAAGCAACACACGGACATACCCACTGTGATGAAATGGAGGATTTTCTTACTGTTTTGCATGAATACTGTGTGGGTCTTAGTTTCCCTGTGTGCTGTGTGTTTAACGAGGTGGTGGGAGAGGGAGTTTGTTGTTACAGAGGACCAGGTGTGACCTCACCTAACAGCCAGGACCCCAGACAATTGCCTAGATATGGGGGACCCTAGCAACTGGTGACCTGGTGACCAGGAGGCCCACCCCAGCTTGGCAGTCAGCCAGTTCTGGCCAGTGGGAGGACAAAGGACGGAAAGAGAGGGCCCAGGTGATATGTTTACCTAGGACCAAAGACAAAGGACAGGGGAAGAGCTGTTGCAGGAGATGATATAGGATGACTGGCTGGAAGGAGGGGGCTTCTGGACCGGGGAGAGAGAGCAGCCAGAGCCCACCTGGATGCAGAAGAGACCTAGATGTATTGTGTTGGGTTGCTAGGCCCAAGGGCCCAGGGAGTTTCCTGTGCTGGGTTCAGATGCTCAATAAACCCTTCTGTTTTATGCTGGCTGAGAGTCACTCCAGTCTAGAGATCAGGGTTGCATCATTCCCTCTGGAGGTGGAGACCCTGGGGGTTCAGAGTGAATGGACTCCCAGAGGGGGCACACAGTGAGAGACAGGTTGCTGAAGGTTCAGAGAAGTGCAGTTCCAGGAGGCAGAGGGGCCTATGGCTTAAGCCCCTAGAGAGAGAGTGGACCCCTGAGAAGGGTTGTCACACGGAAGGGGGTTCCTCCCAGGAACTGTATGGAGCCGAGAGACAGCATGAGTCCTGTGAGTCTGTGACACCCACATATGCTAAGGCATCCTTCTGTCTATGCATACACCTATATGTAGGCTTGGAAGGATTAGATTTTTATTGGTAAATGTCAGTAAATGTTGATTTCACCCTACACACACAAATCAATGAAAAAATATTTCCATCAATGATCATTGAAATTTACAGATAGGCAAAGTAAGAAAAATGCTGCTCAAGAACTTATTAGTGTTTGACTTAAGGATATTTATATATATTTATATAAACTTGGTTTAGTTTGCCATGCAATTTGTGTTTGAATAGTTATAAAGCTTTAACTTTTTGAATCTCAACATTGACGGTCATTAAATAATTATGGTCAGACCCCCCATTATTTCCCACAACTATGAAAATGCTTAAAAATAAATATTGATATAGTCATCAAAATTACATACACAAAAAGAATTCTACCAAGTCTACATATATGCAGCCTGTTCCCCCACCTCACCAGCTGTATACTCTGCTAAGCTCCTAGTGTGCTCTCAGAATAACCCTGATGAAGCAGATATAGAGAAATGTTAATCCATGCAACCCTCCAAAAATAGGATTGTCTCAGGTATAATGGACAAATCAAAGGTAAAATCTGGTGCAGCACCATTATGAATTTGAAAGTCACTTTGAGTGCACAAGTTAAGAATAGGACCCTCAGCATGTTCAGATAGTGAGTAAGGTTCCAGAACATTGACAACTGAGAACATGGAACTGTAATCAACACGTGCCTTCTGATATCATCTTCATTGTTTTTATTTGTGTCACTTTCCTATTGGTCACTTTCCTGATAGCTCTTGTATTTATTTTCCTTTTTCCCCTTTCTTCCCCTTTTAAAAGAAAAAGTCTTCGTCGTTGCTGGATAAACTTATCATCCCTCATTTGTGAGCCCTGTATACAAACTGATATTATACTTAGGCATGAATGAGACTTTTTTTTTAAGACTAGGAATCCAACAATAGGTCAGAAAGGCAAACATCTGATATTTTTGTAAATTTCATACACAGGGTGAATTCTGGAGAGAGATGTTAGTGAGCCAGGCCACAGGGGCAGGACTTCAGTTTCACATACACAAACAGTGAAATTATTGAAAAGGATTGTTTTAAATTGATGACTGAGTTGACACATTGTGAATTCCCTATAGCTATCTCTGTAGGTGGGTGGCTCCTAGAAGACTCAGAATGAGATGTGTATAGATCCTTTCATTTCTTGGTCATGGCGGTTCCAACTGAGATCAGGTCAGGAGTGATGGAAAGCCAGTAGCACCTAGTGGCTGTTTGGTAGCTTGTGTGAAATGAGTCTGAAGCCTAAATCCATTTCTTAGTGGACCATAACATCATCATGTATCACATAGCTGAACTGCTTTCTCTCCATAGAGGTCAGCCTTTCAGGGCAGGACCAAGGCATGTTAGTAGGGAGGGGAAGAGAGAGCTTGTACAGCTTCTGTCCTAAGGATAAACAGAGGACTTCTGCCTCCAGGGCTTTCAACATAACACATCTCTCACTCTCCTCATTTACAAACTTAAAACAAAAGAACTCTGCTTGTTTTTACTTTTTTCCATCAGAGTTTAAATAAGGAACCCACAGAATGTGAGCCACTGTGCATGTGCCAATTCATATAGGTTTGCTTTATGCCACCAAATACTTTTTCTTCCTTCTTCCTTTTCTATGCTTCTATAAAGCTTTATTCTCCTGTGGGTACTGATCCAGTGAAAGCAAGATTCCTTCTGAGTCAGCACTGAATAGGTGGCACTGTGCTGCTTAGATGTGCTGTCTTTCAGAGGTGACATAAAATCAAGGGCTTCCTAACCACTTGTGGTCCTTTGGTACTTTCAGCAAGAGTTGATGTGTTAACCCTGGTGTGTTGGCAAAATTCCAGTTCAGGTAATTACTTCCTGAACTCCCTCGGCAGATTAAATTGGAGCAGGTGTTCTTTGCTTGCTATCCTGCACTGTTCTGTAGTGCTGCCGTATTCCATACCCAGCAGCGGCTGCATTTTGGCTCTAGAATGTGTGATCCCTTGCAGCCGGTATAATCTGTATACTTTCCTAGGAACCTTTAGGGGTTACATCAGGAGTTCTATCATGTTTTCACAGTGGGGGGCCACAATGGACACCTACTATTCCCAGGGGCATAACATCCCTTTAGCAATTATTAGCACAGGAAAGTATGTACATCTCTACCCCGATATAACGCTGTCCTCAGGAGCCAAAAAATCTTACTGCATTTTGGTGAAACCGCGTTATATCAAACTTGCTTTGATCCATTGGAGTGCACAGCCCTGCCCCCCTGGAGCACTGCTTTACTGCGTTATATCCGAATTTGTGTTATATCGGGTCGCGTTATATTGGGGTAGAGGGAATGTCTCTTGGGAATCTTGGGAATGTCTCTGACTCCCATTGCTGTAGTATCGGAGCGCCTCACAACCACCATGTGAGGTAGGTTGGGGAACTGGGGCACAGAGAGACTGTGTCTTGCCCAAGGCCAGTGGTAGAGCAGGGAATTGAACCCCTGTGGTCAGGTCCTAGGCTAACACCCTCATCACTGGACCCTCCTTCCTCTTTGGATATTGTATGTTCTGCAAATGTACTTTAGCTGTCTTCTAATGCAGTTTAGCCACCAGAAACAAGGAGCAGAGCCAGTGTCATGTGACTAGCAAGTGTGTTGGGTGCCACTCTTGGTCCACAGGCCACAGCAGAAAATACACTGGGCTACATACTTGGAAGTTATCATTTGACTGCTAGGTGTTCAGAGTGTCAGAGTAACGGTTACCCTCTTTTTGTTCAAGCAGGAGCTTCTGGGACCTTTGCCCCTAAAGAAACCACGAGGAAGGCCAAAAGGAAGCAAAAAACTGAGTGCCAGTGGTGGGCAGACGGTAAGAGACCATGGCACATGCTCAGCTTATGGGAAGATGCCGAGCTCACTGGCAAGCAAACCCTCCTCTCCTCCAGGCTTTTGCTGGGGGAGCACGAGAGATGCCCTCTTTCATTAAAAGACAGGCAGTTTGTGTCGTCTCTTTTTAAATTTTTGTTTAAGTCTTTAAGCTCTGACAAACTTTACACTCCTCTCCCACTGTTACCATTACATCATCACCAGGGCCGGCGCTTCCACTAGGCGACCCTAGGCAGTCGCCTAGGGCGGCAGGATTTGGGGGGCAGCATTTTGCCATCCTCAGCTGCAATTTGGTGGCGGGGGGCCTTCCGCTCCACGTCTTTGGGGCGCTTCGGCAGCGGGTCCTTCACTCGCTCCGGGACCCGCCGCCAAAGCGCCCCGAAGACATGGAGCGGAAGGACCCCCGCCACCGAATGCTCTGAGGAGGAGCGCTGCCGCCTAGGGCAGCAAAAACCCTGGTGCCACCCCTGATCATCACCCTCTGTCCTCTGTCTGCCACCACTGATTGTCCTCTATCATCTGCTGCTGCCTAGTCGCCTTCATTCTTCTCCCTCATTATCAGCCCTGCCTAGTCCTCTTTGTAGTCATCCTAAGTCTTTTCACAACAGCACCTAAAGGACTGCCTCCTTCTCTTCTTTATCCTGCCCATCGTCCTAGTCATCATCAGCCTCAGCATCATGTTCCTCCTCATCCTAATTGTCCTCCTAGCCATAGTCCTCCTCCTCCTCACCCTACTCCTCCTAGTGGTTGGTCCTCCACCTCATCCTTCTCCTCCTCTTCCACTGTATCTTTCCTCCTCCTAGTGCTTCTCCTCCACCATCATCACATAGTCCTCATCTGGCACTCTCTGCCTCCTAATCATGTTCCTCCTTTCCTCAGTCCACTACCTCTGCTTCCTCTGCCCAGTATTTCTCCTAAATCTCCACCTCCTGGTTCCTCCTCCTCCTAGTTGTTTTTGTTTTCATCCTAATTTGCCTACTCCTCCTCTGACATCCTCCAATTCTGCCTGGTTGATATCCTCCTCTAGGCTGCCTCAGTCTTCTGCTTCATCTGTTTAGTCATCTCCCAAGTTCTCCTTCCCATAGAGCTCCTCCTTCTCGGTGTCCTAGTCTTAATCCTAGTTTGTCTGCTCCTAATCCACATCTGCTTGTCCTCCTCCTCTCTGATGCCTGGCCAGCATCCTCCTCTTCTTCCTCTGCCTCTCCACTCTTTCCCTACTCCTCTTCCTCCTAAGACCCCGCCGCCTCCTCCTAGTTGTTATACTCTTAATCATAATCCACAGTCACAATGAAGCCACCCCGACCAAGTTTAGGCCTGGCCTACACTTAAAAGTTAGGGCAACATAGATACAGTGTTATGGAGTGTTAAAAAATCCACATATCTGAGCCCTGTCACTATGAAAAATTCACCCTTCCCCCCCCCCCCAAGTGCCGTACTCATACTGATCTAACGCATGGTGGAGATGCAACTAGATCAATTGAAGAATGCTTCTGTCGACCCAACTACCATCACTTGGGGAGGTGGGGTTCCTACAGTCATGGAAAAACCCTTTCCATTGCTGTAGGAAGCATCTACACCATGGCACTACAATGTTGTAGCTGTGCCACTGTAATGCGGACATGGCTTTAGTGTGTTGATCACAAGTGCAATAAGTTATGAAAGAGGACTAGATCATGTCTTTTGTTTTAATTAAAGGTAGAATCTTCAGCTGAGAAAAGACCAAGAGGGAGACCCCGAAAGTGGGTAAGTACAATGACATCAAAATCGTCTTTTGTTCCCTCTCCTTGAGTTCCTTCTCTCAAAGCCCAGAGGATCCCCCATCTTTCTGGTCTGCTCCTCTTCTCAAGATCATTAGCTGTGCTGATGCTCTTTCAGCCTAGGAGGCCTGGATGCAACCTTCTTTGGGTCTTGAGCACTGATCTGGCCAGATAGGAGAGCAAGATTCTTCCTCCTTCCTCCCTCCCCGCCCACCCCAGCGTTGAACATTCTGCAAAAACACTCTCTTATCCAAGAACCTCTGGCAATATGTTACACTTAATGCAGGAAGCAACTCTCTTCCACTCCCTATTTCCAACACTTCAAAAGCAAAGATTCCTGAGCTTCTCTGCAAGAGCGGTGCTTTCCTTGGGAATTCTGATGGAGTAAGAGGGATTCCTAGATCTCAGGTTCATTTCAAAAGGGGAATTTTAGAATTCAAGGAAAAGAGAAGGTCACTGGAGTGAGAAACCTAGAACTCTGATAGCAGAGGGTTCATTAATCTAGCAGACAAAGACATAAAGAGATCCAAGGGCTGGAAGATGAAGTTAGATGCCTTATTTCTAGCCCGAAGGTGTGTCTTTTTAACAGAGAGGGTAATTAGCTGTTGGAACAATTTACCAAGGAATATGGTGGATTCTCTGTCACTTTAAGTCTTTAAGTAAAGATAAGGTGTCTTTCTAAAGAGAATGATCTAGCTCAACCACAAGATATGGGCTAGTTGCCGGAATCTGTGAGTGAAATTCTGTAATCTGTTATGCAGGAGGTCAGACTAGACTGGTCGATCGTGATCGACTGGTCAATCCTAGAGCACCTCCCAGTCGATCGCGATCTTGAGCAGCACAGTGTGGCTGCTGCTAAGACAGGCTCTCTGCCTGCCCTGGGCCCACACTGCTCCCAGAAGCAGCCAGCGCACCCCATGACCCTGGGGGTGGTGAGGCAGAAGTCTCCCTCCGCATGCTGCTCCTGCCTGCAAGCACCGGCCCTGCAGCTCCCATTGGCCATGAACGGGGAGCTGTGGCCAATAGGAGCTGCAGGGGCGGTTCTTGCAGAGAGGGGCAGTGCTCTGAGCCACATGCTCCCCGCCCCCCACCCCACCCCAGGGGCCACAGGGGCATGTTGGCCCCTTCCAGGAACAGTGTGGGGCCGGGGTAGGCAGGGAGCCAGCCTTAGCCTTGCTGCACCCGCCACCGACTGGGAGTCACCAGAGGTAAGTGCTGCCCAGCAGGAGGCCACACCCCAACCCCCATCCCTGAGCCCTCTCCCAGAGGAAGCACCCCAAACCCCCTCCTGCACCCCAACACTCTGCCCCATACCTGATCCCCTCCCAGATCCAGCACCCCATACTCCTTCCTATATCCCAACCCCCTGCCCCAGCCCTGACCCCCCTCTCAGAGCCAGCAGCCTGTACCCTCTCCTGCACCTCAACACTCTGCCCCAACCCAGAGCCCCCTCCTGCACCCAAATTCCCTCCCAGAGCTTGCACTTCTCATCCCCTCCAGTACCCCAACCCCCTGCTCCAGGTTCAGCCCAGACCCCTCTCCCACACTGCAAATCCCTAGGCCCCAGCCCAGAGTGTGCAACCCCTCCCAAACACCAAATCTCTACCCCAGCCCGGTGAAAGTGAGGGTGGGGAAGATCAAGTGATGGAGAGGAGGGGGATGGAGTGAGTGGGGTGGGGCTTTGGAGAAGGGGTGGGGCCTCAGGGAAGGGGCGGAGTAGATCCTGAGTTGCCCTTAAATTGAAAAAGTGATCTTGGGCGTAAAAAGTTTGGAGATCACTGGACTCTATGATCACAGTGCATCCTTCCGGCCTTAAAATCTATGAACTCAGAAGATGATGCCCATGGAATTCCTCCCTTAAGCAAGAAGGCTGTGGGAGATGGGAGTTGGAGCTCGGGGAACCCACAGGCATGAGTGGGAACTTGTGTCAGAAACTAATGCCGCGTTAAATCAGTTCTGCAAGCTTCCCACTCCCAAGCCTTCTGATGGCTTTGACCAGACTGGTCCAAGTTGAGATCCTTCCTGTGACAGATGATCTGATTCATCAATAATATATATTTATAACCTAGGAAGATAAATACGGAGGGGAGAATAGGATTAAAAACCTCCACCCAAGCCAGACTGAAGTCATGCTCTGATACCTATCCCCAGAACAATGGATAGACCCATGATAAACCTATCAGCCAGATAGGTTCATTGGCTTCTCTCAGAGCAACCAATGAAGGGCTGCACTTGAAGCTTGGAGGGAGAGAGTTCCCATGGGGGAAGTGCCACGGCTTGGAGGGGTTGCATGGTGAGATCCCCTAATACAGTACTCCTAGGAGGAGCGAGCACTTGACAAACAGTTGGTGAGGGGGGAATGTCCTCTGGACACAGCTCAGGATTGAAACTCCCACAGGGAAGGCCAGAGAAGAGAAATGCTATTTACATATCAAATGGCCTTTTCTTCTCTGGCATCCAGCTGAGAAAAGGCCACATCTAGTTCAGCCTGTGAGAAGTGTAAATCCAGAGACGATACTCTAAACACCTCTTCTGTTTTAATTCCATCTTCTCTCTTTCTACTTTCAATGCCTCTAATTCTAAGGAAATCCACTGTTGCATGGGATTTTTAAGCAGTCCGGCCTTGAAGGGAACAATCTCTAAGGAGAGTACAGAAGGCGAAAGGAGTTCTGGAGCTTATGCTCTCCTCCCAGTCTTGGTCAAGGGCCATGGACAAAGTTGTCCTATCCCAGTGAGTAGTGTGGCCATCAGGCTATGGTAGGCAAACACAAGGGGTGTGGCTGAAGGACCGTCCTAGGAGATGGGAGTTGGTGGTGGTGTTTGGTTTGCAGTGCTAGCAGCATATTGGGTCTGGCTGTGGTGAAAACTCATAAGCAACCGTTGGAAAAACAAGAATTATAGAGGAGAAAATCTGTTCTATACTTATTTTCTTTTTGGGTTAAGATTAAGAAAAGGCAGAAGGAGGAGGTGAGCTATGAGATGTTAAAGGAGGAGTAGCAATAGAGCTGTGTGGGGAAAGAAAACTACTTTAGCAACTTTAACAATCAACAAAAACAAGTGTTGTATTCATGGGATCATGACCAGTGTGGTCACATGCAGCCAAATGGGGGCTCAAGAACTGCAGAGAATGGAGAAACCTAGCAAGGGAGGAACCAGGCACAGCCAGTGCCAGGAGCCAGTCAGGGCCTGAGGAAGTTGAGGGAGACCAGGGCCACAGCAGACCAGGAGAAGCTGGAGAATCCAAGGTGGAGGATGAGACCTCAGTGTGGAGCTTGGAGGATGAATGGAATGTCTGCAGTGACAGGAAGAACCGCAGAGCATCGCCTGGGCAGAGTGCCCAGGGCAAATGGGTCTGGGAGTGGAAGAAACACCAGCTGGAGACAAAGAGACTGCAGCTGCAGGAAAGATAATATGTTGAGTAGGAATTAAAATGCCAACATAAGAATGGAGAGCATGACAGACAGCATTATCATGAAGTGGGCACTAAGTGGTTGCACAGCCAGAGGCTAAGGTATTGGGTAAGTGGAGATAGAAATCACCCATCTTATTCCACAGGCAATGTAGCTCTTGAACTGTGTCCTATACATAAAGAAGGTGGTACCATCTATGTTTTCTAAAGGCTTGTGAATGGAGGCGCACACGGAACTGGGTAGCTGCTGTGGATAAGATGCAGTTTCTAGCCCCCTTACCGAATGGTTAATATTAACAGCATGATCTCAATGGCCAGTGAAGAGTGTTTGAATGACGAGTTTAAAATCACTTTGCTGCAGAAATTTGAAGAGACCTGTGATTCATACAGAAAGAAATTTCAGGGAGCTTGGAAGCAGTGTATTAAGGGTTATTCCGAAGTTGCTACTCAGCTTAGAGGAGACTTCACAACAGAAGAGGCCTTTGGGCTGATGGGAATGGGACAGTTTTATATGCTGTGCACTCAGGAGTTGAAAGTGTGACTCATGGATCGGAATCCCAAAACTCGGTACATGGGAAGCAGATTAGCTGAGGAGTACATCCACAGTCCTTCTGGGACAGATGAAAGGTCTGGGGGGCGGGTGAGAGGTGATTATTGTAGTGCTTAAGAGTCCTAGTCATGGACCTGGTTCCCCTTTTGCTAGGTGCTGTACAAACACGGTCAGGTAGGAACTTCAGAATGATCTGTGAGCTGCTGAACTTGAAGCTTGGGAAGAGAGAGATTCCCCTGAGGGTTAACCTGGCTGGGGAGGTTGGCAGAAAAAAAATGGTTTGGGGTGGGGGAGGAGAGAAGATGACCTCAGGGTACTTGATAAACAGGGTGGTGGGAAATTCTCTTTCTGGGTCCAGCATGACAGGGGAGGCCAGAGAAGATAATTGCTCTTCAAACACATGGGAGTGCCTTTTCTTCTCTGTAACTGAGCTGAGAAAGCAGCAGCTAGTTCAGCTTATGAGAAGTGTAAATTGAGGGTTGTTAAGCAAAACACTTCTTTTGCTTAAATTCCATTTTCTCTGTTTTTATTCTCACCACTTGTAGTTTTAAGGAGATCTGCTGTCATATGGGTGTTCCAAGCAGTCTGGCCTTGGAGGCAGCAAACTTGAACTTCTAAGAGGTATAGGGGGCAAAAGGGGTCTCAGTCACCCATCTCAGTCAAGGGGGATAGACAGATGTGTCCTATGCCAGTGAATTGTGTTACCATTAAGCTACAGTAGGTGTATGCAAAGGAAGAAGCTGCCAATCCTCAATGAGAGTTGGCAGTGGTGGTTGGTTTATACTCCTGATAAATTTACCCAATGGTCTGTAATAATCTGAGTTTGTTCATCTCTAGTTATTACCGCAAGACCCATCTTTTCTCCCAGGCCAGTAAGGAGATGGGTGAGGCCGGATACTTGTGTGAGCGGAGCTCTGGTGGGGTCTCTGTTGGGATGAGTGCATGAAACATTGTCATCGTGGCAGTGATGCCTCTGTTTATCTGAACAATGAGTTCAGTAGCAGTTGGAAAGCCTAGGTTGGGTGCATTATTATTATAGAGCTGCAGAAATCTAAGCAAGTAAATATACAGAAAGCTGAGGCTCCCTAAAGAGCATGACTGGGGGGAGAGAAATGTTGTGCTAGATTCAGAGCACTAACCAGCTGTCAAACACCTGCTGGCACAGTCTGCCCTGTGGTTAAACTGACACTAACATGTAGGAAGAAGACTGGCTCAGCCATGACTTTCAGCCCACTTCGCAACTGTTCAGTGTGCCTGACATGGGTAGAGACCAGGATCACCCCAGGTGGCATTTGAAGTGCAATGTGTGGAGGGGGGGAGCAGCCAAGCATGAGTTTAAAGGCATGCAGATACCTCCCTGAGGCTCTAAAGAGGAAGTGAGGTGAGGAGGAGTAGGAAGAACTGAGAGAGAAGGACTAAGAGATTCTCCAAACATGAAATAATTGAGCTAGGCAGAAAAGGCTGTTCCAGCAGAGGAAGTATTGTCCAGCAGTTAGGGTACTAGTCTGGGGCTTGATTTCTCTGCTCTGCCACAAACTTCCTGTATGACTTTGGGTAATCAGTCTGTCTCTCTGTGCCTCAGTTTCCCTATCTATACAATGGGGATAACAGCCCTGCCCTGCCTTCCAGGGGTGTTATGAGGATAAATATATCAAAGATTGTGAGACACTAAGATACTATGTTAATGAGGACCATATAACTAACTACCTCAGACAGACAGAAAAGGCATGAAAAGGCAGTGAGTATCCAAATACAGTTACCGAGGGTTCTTGAACACAAAACCAAGTAAAATAAGAATTGTCCTATGGGGCATAACCTTGCACTGTCCTTTCACAGCTAAAACATCCTGTCACATTTTTATATATTACATCCCAAAAAACTACATTAAAAAGTAGAACTGGTTGGGAATTTTCCATCAATGTTTTTTCACTGGAAATTGTTTTCATAACATTAAATTTTTTCCCACAGGAAATTTTTTTTATTTCCCATCAGAAAAATCTAAACAAAGTAGATCATTTTGGGTTGGGTTGACCCAAATTAGAACATTTTCAGATCAAATTGAATCAAGAAGTTTTGTTTCAGAGCAGTTTGACGTTAGTCTGTGTCCATCTGAGCTAATGCAGTGCCTCATGGGAGATGGTAGTTCAGGTGCTTCCTGCCCGTGTTCTTCTCTATGGGCCAGACTCCCTGACTAGACTGCATCTCCCATTATGCACCATGGTCTCCTCTCTGGTTGAAATCATGTGATGCATCATGGGAGTTAACATAACCATGTATCTGCATCATGAAGATGTGGTCCAACCAGGGAGCGCCAGCCCACAGGGGAGAATAGGGGGACCTTGAATTGAAACTTCTATGAGACACCATAGCAGCTTATGCAGGCACTAATTAATGTTGAACCAGCCTCAAACAAAACATTTCAATGGGCTCAACAAACCAGAATGAAAGAGTTTGATTCAGCAATGTTGAAATGAAAGGTTTTGAATCAACCTTTTTTTGGTTTTTTGCACTTATTGTTCTGTGAAAAATATTGATATTTCACTTTTCCGTCTCAATTCAGACCAAAACCAAATTTCACAATATCGCCATTTCCATAGGACAGAAATTCTGATTTTAACCAGCTCTAGTTATAAGAACATTAAAGCTGCAAAGCCAAACACTCAAAAATTAGGAATGCCAGCATTAAGGATGCCTGTGCAACTATAATTTCATTCCTTTGTGCTGATGCATTATGATACAGTCTTTAATTATATGGTCCCATACTCTTTTTTTCTACAGGACCCCTGTCTCATTCAATGCCTAGGATGAGGTTGGGTGGAATAGAGCAGGTATTTAACAGAACACAGCAACATTACACAAGAGTTTTAGGAGAGGAGAAAATGAAAGACATTTTATGCATATGAAACTACAAGGGCAATCCAGGGAGGTAAAATATAATTTCCCAAGATGGAATTTGTGGCTTACACCACTGCTCTTGAAAAAAATGCCATGGGATGTTTAATGACCACAATTGGCCAGGACCTCAGTTTTACATCTTAACCTGCAGCACAGCTCTCCCTGGTGCCAGACGGGGCCACTGGCTTAGTATTGACAGAAATCCTTACTGAGCCACCAATACTACTTCCTCCATCTCCTGTTTCTTCCTTGGAAGTCACCTTTCCACGTACTGTTCTGGCCCAAATCTTCCTTAGCTTATGAAAACGGATTAAATTACAGCCCAGATGGGTAAAACACGTCTTTTGGTGTTTAACATACACCTGTAAAACACTAATAGGACTCCAGGAGCTGGAGTTAGCCTGATGTTTGGACCTAAGCCCCTGACATAGTGGTATCTAGGAGCCCTCTTTCCATGAAGCATCCTTAGTAGTTAGAGTACCATGGTGCACAGAAGAACCAGCAAGGGAGGAAATTAGAGCACAGGTGCAAGTCAACCAATTCATAAGAGAATGTTATCACTCCATATGTACCTACATGGGGAACAAATATTTGATAATGGGCTCTATAATCTAGCAGGCAAAGGTATAACATAATCCAATGGAGAAATTGAAGCTAGAAATAAGGTATACATTTTTAAGTGAGGATAATTGGAACAATGTGCCAAATGTCATGATGGATTCTCCATCACTGGCAATTTTTAAATCAAGATTGGATGCCTTTAAAAAAAAAAAAAAGAGGACATGTTCTAGTTCAAAAGGGATTATTTTGGGGGAGCTCTGTGGCCTATGTTGTTCAGAAGGTCAAAGTAGATCAGGGGTAGGCAACGTACGGCCCGCGGGCTGCGTCCAGCCTGTCAGACCTTTTAATCCAGTTCTTAAGCTCCCACCAGGGAGCAGGGTCGGGGGCTTGCCCCGCTCTGGCGCTCCGGCCGGGGAGTGGGATTTGGGGCTTTCCCCCTCTGCATGCGCTGTGGCTCCAAGCAGCTCCCGGAAGCAGCAGCATGTCCCCATTCAGGCTCCTACGCATAGGGGCAGCCAGGGACTCCGCACACTGCCCACACCACAAGCACCAGCTCTGCCACTCCCATTGGCCACGGTTCCCTGTCAATGGGAGCTGCGGGGGTGGCACCCACAGACCAGGCAGCGCGCAGAGCTGCCTGGCCACGCCTCTGCATAGGAGCCAGAGGGGAGACATACCGCTGCGTCCTGTAAATGCCGCCTGGAGCCTGCACCTCTGACCTCTCCCACGCCCCAACCCCCTGCCCCAGCCCTGATCCCCCTCTCACCCTCCGAACCCCTTGATCCCAGCACCTTCCTGCACCCCAAACCCCTCATCCCCAGCCCCACCCCAGAGCCCGCACTCCCAGCTGGAGCCCTCACCCCCACCCCAGATCCCAACCCCTCCCCCATTCCGGAGCCCCCTCCTGCACTCCAAACTCCTCAGCCCCAGCCCAGAGTCCCCTCCCCTGACCCCCAACTCCCTGCCCCAGCCCAGAGCCCCCTCCTGCACCCTGACCCCTCATTTCTGGCCCCACCCTGGAACCCCAGAGCCCATACCCCCTCCCAGACCCCAACCCTCTGCCTCATCCTGGAGCCCCCTCCCGTACTCTGAACCCCCCTGCTCCACCCCCAGCCTGCAGCCCCCTCCTGGATCCCAAACCCTCATCGTTGGCCCTACCCTAGAGTCTGCACCTCCAGCCAGAGCCCTCACCCCCTCCCACATCCCAACCCCCCGCCCCAACCCGAGCCCTCTCCCTCACCCTGAACTCCTCATTTCTGGCCCCATCCCATAGCCTACACTCCCAGGCAGAGCCCTCACCCCCTCCCACATCCCAACCCCCAATTTCGTGAGCATTCATGGCCCGCCATACAATGTCCATACCCAGATGTGGCCCTCAAGCCAAAAAGTTTGCCCACTCCTGGACTAGATGATCACAATGGTCCCTTCTGGACTTGGAATCTATGCATACCGATGATGAAATCTGACAAATGGCTTGTGTCCCATTGTGATGCCCTCCTTTATTCCTCCTTGATGCTTTTATATCACACTGAGGATAGTAGACCAATGGGTTTATTTTGATAGTTTCAGGACCTATGGCAAATTGACATGAGTATCAAACTTTCTGTATATCCAGCACACTAGTGCACATAAGATCCTCTTTATTTTCCATCTGCAAATGGGTTAAATGGGCTAGAAATGAGACGAGAGTAGAGCTGAATGGCTACCCTCTCATTTCATAGACTGCAATCGATTTCTATTTCTGATATTCCACAGGCAGGCTATGGGATTTACTGGGATTTGCTGTCTTGTGCACCTGCATCATAGGGGAGAGTGTTCCCCATTAAGCCAACATTGCATAGGCTGCGGGGCTGCCTTCCTCACAAATACCGTAATAACTGAACGCCTTCAACAACTATTGCCACACTCTCACACATCACATACGCATACACCACAGGAACACATCCGGACACCACACACAATACACATTGAGCACATGCGCACGTACAGCCAACACGGGCACAGGCTGAGAAGATGGGCCTGTCCTCACTCCTGCACAGCTAATCATTTAAAAGGCACTAATTAAAGATTTTTTTGTTTGGATCTAATTCGTTTGGTTGGGTTGATTTGTATTTTATCTTCTCTGACATGATTTCTGTGTTGTTTGTTGGTGGTTTTTTTTTTTTCTTTACAGCCTCAGCTACTGGTCCAGGAGAAAGAAACCCAGGAAGGATATCTCCAAGAGAGCAGTGACCTGAATTCGATTTCACCGCCTGCCACAGGAGGTTTGGGATTAGATAAACAGAATTATCACAGGGTTAAAATATACAACCATCCTAACAGTAAACCATGCATATATCCCAGCATCTATAACACCAAATACTGGGACTCTGCTGGATCTTAGAAACTAAGCAGTGTTGGGTGTGTCAGTACTTGAATGCGAGACCTCCAAGGAACACTGCATCATGTAGGCTTAGCAAACCAGTATATGACACTTCCCTCTGTATCAGTACTGAATATTCCAGGATGCTGTTACAGGCCGGGAGAGGAAGCATTGTACTTCTGGTTTTCCAACAAATTATGAGACTGAGGTTCTGGCCACTTTGGATGTACTTAAGATCAATCAGAAATTATGGGCTTGATGCATGAATCACTGGATAAAATTCTTTGGGCTGTGTTATGCAAGAAGTCAGACTAGATGAAGTCCCTTCTGGCCTTAAAAATAGGAGTGAAGGCTCCTCTGCTCTTTTCAGGAGAGTGTGGAAGTTGTTATTGTCATGGATAAATTCCATTCTGGATAATTCCATGCTGCCTCCAGTACACTATTCCTCTCCTCTTCCAGTGCTAAGCTCTAGGTTAGTATTGAGTGCTGTTAAACGGTTGCTGGGATTTCACCAGAGATGCTAACATTTTAGTGGTGGATGAAATGACAACAGAATTTAGTGTGTATATCTGATTGTAAAGTGCTTTGAGATTCTCCAGGATGAATGGTGCTAGGTAAAAGTAATACCATTGTCATAAAAAACTAGAGATGGGCAACAGCTAAAACCCTGGTTCTGAATACACCAGACCCTTGGAAAAGTTTGAATCCAGATTTGACCTTTGCAGCTTGAGCCCATTTCTCGCACAAAGACTTGTGCAGAATGAAGTTTGCAGGAAGCTGGTCCTTTAATGCTTTCCCTTGAGTGGGTAGGAAAGGGAACCAGCAAGAGGTAGAAGTTGTCATTAACACTGACATGCGGTCAGCACAGCTGCACCCTCATCCCTTTACCGTTGGTGTCGTTTAACCTGGTGTGCAAAGCAAGCTAACTGACGTTGGGGAGCCAAACCCAATCTTGGTTTCTTAGAAAGTCCCTGGAGATGCCACATGATGAATGCCAAGTTTGTTAACCTCAGTTGTTTGATTCGGTTTCCTCTTTGACTCCTGGTCCCATATCACTTCCTGCCACTAAGTTGCATGATGACATCAGTGCAGCCACAGGCTTATACGTGATGACCTCACTTCCTGCCCAATTCTCTGTCTTATCTCTGCTTTTCGTAGAGCTGTTAGCATCACCCAAAACCGCAACCTAGGTGGGTACTTTCCTCTTCCTTTCAGTTTGAGCAGGACTGAGGGCAGTGGCATGTGGAATACATTTCCCTCCTGTTACACAGACAGGCAGGCACAGATGCATTAGGATAACCAGATGCTGCAGTGAGTGTGAGATGGCAATGTAGCACGTGTTACTGTAATACAACCAGCTAGTTACTTCTGTACTTTCTGCTACAGAGATGGGGATGCTTTCTTCTAGTGTGTGCATTTCACTTCCTGGAGGTACAGAGATTTGTAGCACTGGAGACAGGAAAGCTGCTGTGTCCTGGAATGAAGTGTGGAAGGTAATACAAAAGCACACATAGTATGAAATCTAATACTCCTCCTCTCAGGAGTAATTCTTAACAATTTTGATTCAAACAATAGCCTAAAAATGAATGTGGGATGCAGTCTTGTATGTGGAATCTTTAAGCTGGTGATTGGATAAGAGTCACTGGCTCTGCCTTGCTGGAGACTTTATAGATTCCAGATTCATTCAGGAGTGTGATGCAGTGATAGCTGCTTCCAAACCGTTAGTTTCTGAATGTGAGCCAGTTCCAAGCACCTGCAACTAACTTAAAAACTGGGTGCTGTGCTGCTGACAGGATTTGCATTCTCCACACAGAGTGTGACGGCTCTAGCGCAGCTCTGCACTCTCTGATTTGCCACAGAAAAGATTACAATCACCTAGATGTCTATTGTCTTTATTGGGCTTTTGCAGGATGGGACTGAGATGCTGTGATAGGAACGTATCAGGAAGCTTGCACCTTCTAGGAACTGCCCTATGCACAGCTCTAACTGGGGCTGGTGGTCCCTTGCGTCGTGATCACTGTATTAAAACACAAATTCAAAAAACAAACCTGGAAATATCCAAATGGATATGGTCTGGCCTTATTCCTTGCTGGTCTCCTTAATGAGAGCTTGGAGGAGGGAGAGGGAAGTGGAGGGGGAGAATCAGAGAGGAGGGGCTCCTGCAAAAGTGCTGTGGATGAGGCAATGGCGAAGAGTTGGGAGAACTGTTCCAGAAATAGCTATTTGTTTCCTGGGCCTGTGCAGCCTGAACCCCTTCTTTCTGTGATATTCCCAGGGTGCTGATTCTGGAGTTTCCTAACGGCTCATAGATTTTGCTTTGCATAGATTTCATTAATTTTCAGTTGCCTATTTCTTGTGATGACACCAACTGCAGCTCAACCACTGAAGTTTCGCTAGTTGCCCAGGCTGGGTGTTCCTGCCACACCCCTCATGACAGAGTGCTGCTGCCAATGCATGATTAATGAGCCTGACATCACCTACTTCCCCAAAACCACAGAGGAAGCCTTGGCCTGTTTTATTTTTTTATTTCAATAATAAATCATCTTTTCTAGTGAAACATAGGGGAGCAAGAGAAACCCCCAACTCTGCAATCAGTGCTGCCAGGACCTGCCAGAAGCAGGAGGGAAATTTGTATTTTGTTTCCTCCTTGCCCTTTTCCCACCTTTCGCCTCCTCCCTTCAGTCTGGCTGGTGGTATGAGAGTTCAGCCCACTGGCAAACTGTTGGACCACTCCTTTCCCAGGACCAAGCCCAATAGTCATCCCAGCTTTCCCTGAAGCAGGGAGCCAGGTGCAGATCGGGGGAGCTCCCTAATCATGCAGGAGATGAGACCAGATAACACCAGATGGAAAACTTCACCCAGGGACTCCTGCATCCAGCCCATAACTTCTGACCTTTCTGAGCACACATTCAAGTAACCACTGCAAGGTTCAGATGTTTATGTGGACTCTGGTTCTGATCCGCTACCCACTGCAGTCACTAAGCGTGCTGCCATTGACTTCACTGATCCGGGGATTGAGCCCTTTTTGAGTTCCCTTCAACCCTCCGCCTCACAATCCTCCATTCACTTTCTGACTCTCCCTTTCCTTCCTCCCCTCCTCCTCAGCAACCTCAAACAGCTGTGCGACTCCCACTCCATACTCTCCCTACACCCTCCCAGTCCTTCCAATCTCTCCTGATGTCCCTCCAGTGAAAGCCTGGCACAGGCCACTGAAACCACCCCTGAGCATTGCTGCCCAGGTGCACCTAACTACTGTAGTTCAGATCTTTGTGCCTTGGGGATTTGGAAGGAGCGCCTCAAGGCTGCATGATGCTCAGGGTCTACCCCATCACACATGGTGCTTGGAATTCTTTAACCTAGTGCTGTCGCTGTAACGGGGAGGTGTGTGGGACTCCAGAGCTCTAACCCCCCCCTTTCTCATGCTATCTCCCTTTAGGCGCTCCTGGAAAAGATTCTCATAGGACGGGCAGGACTACAGGCCTCAGGAGATCTCTGAGCACCACCCCAGCTGCACCACAGTAGCACCCTGCCTGCTGATGTCGTACTGAAGCCACAAGGATTAGGAAAACCAACCAACCAACCAATCAACCAATCTTAATTTCACACTTAAAATTCTCCCCCCACCATAACTTTGGCAAAGCCTGAGCCCCTGCTGCCCTCCTGCTCACCCCAGACAGCAATCTCCGGCATGACAGCCAGAAAGCTGTATTGCAAGGGTGGTCAACCTGAGCCTGAGAAGGAGCCAGAATTTACCAATGGAAATTGCCAAAGAGTCACAGTAATACATCATCAGCTCCCTGCCCACCACTCCCAGCGCCTCCCGCTCACCAGCAGCCCCACCAATCAGCACCTCCCCCTCCCTCCCAATCAGCTGTTTCGTGGCATGCAGGAGGCTCTGGGGGGGAGGAGCGATGGCATAGCAGGCTCAGGGGAGGGGCAGAGCCAGGGGTTGAGCAGTGAGCACACCCTGGCATGTTGGAAAGTTGGCGCCTGTAGCTCCAGCCCTGGAGTCGGTGCCCATACAAGGAGCCGCATATTCACTTCTGAAGAGCCGTATGTGGCACCGGAGCCACAGAAAAACAGCAGCCTCCTTATGAAGGGGATTCCCTCACCTGGTTTGTATTAGACCTTTGCAAGGAATTAGGGTTACATTAAGCTCTTAAAAAGCCTTTACAACTTGTAACTTGTGCTGTCAGGAATGGCTATAGTCCCACAGGGAAGGGAAGCTGACTTAATACCTGCAAACACAGTGCAGGTGACCTAATAACACTGCCACTTTTTGAGCTCACCTAGTAACACCATCAGGGGGAATGGGGCATACGCTTCTATTTTCAGGAGAGCAGCAAGAAAGTCCTTGGGACCAGTTCCTGGATTAGGTTGCTGCTCATTTTCTCGGGCAGTGAAGAATCCTTTCTCCCTCTCTCCCCAAATAGAAAAAAACAATGGGAATTGCCGTACTGCCATGGGCCAGTGCTTCATCTCGTCAGTTATCCTTGCTTCAGCAGTCTAGAGACGTTGGAGGAAAGTGTAAGACTTGACTCAGGTGGACTGCTGAGCCGGGGAGGAGGTCTTCCTCCCCTGTTGATAATCTTGCTCCCTGAAGCATTTGGGTTGATGAACCTTATTTTTTATCCTAGCTAGTTCAGTCCAGGAATTATTTGGGGTGGCCATATCTCCACAACCAGTCCACACCCAGGAACAACTCTCAGTGAAGTCAATGAGAATATTTCCTGAGTGAGTACTAGATAAACACAGAGGCCTTGGCTACACTGGCGCTGTACAGCGCTGTGAATCCCCAAGTGTAGCCAAGGCCAGAGTAAAGACCCCTGGATTCTTAACAGGCATGTCTGCAAGAAAAGGGTTGCTTCTTTATTGAGCCTCATGATTGGTGTTACCAACTCCAAAACCACCTTGTAAATTCAGTCACCCACTGTTGTGTCTGCCTGTTTAGAAACTAAACATGTGGCATCCTCTGGTGTTGCAATTGTGCATATGAAAATATCTTAATACCACTCAAATTTCAGGAGTGCCTTGGGACATAATGATAGCTAATCAGTTTTGGGTTATTGCAAGTGACTGTTGGTCTCATGCTTCTGTGCCAGATTTGATCTAATTCTTGGGGTTCAGGGTGTTTTTAATATCCAGTCCCACCCAGTGGAAACCCACTGATATTTTCCATCCATTGGAATAGATGCCTGCCTCATAAAATAGGCGGAGTAGATATTTCAATTATATGGGACAAGATATAAAACTGGACAGCTTTTACACTAAAAAAATATTTAATAGGACATAATTGGCTATATATGTAGGGAAGCAACAGCAGAAACCTGTGAAATGACTGGATTTATTGAGCTCAAATGTTAATCTTTTACCAAAGATCTGTTCCTTTAGCAGGTAATTATTTCACATAGGAAAATCCCTGTAGCTTTTTAGGAGGAATGGATAACAGAATGTGGGGCCTTTCACCTCTAGGTCCTGAGATCAAATCAAATCCAACATAATAGAAGTTAATGGAAGTTTGGCACCTAAATACCTTTGGAACTGGGCCTAAGACCCTGATCCTGTAGTTAACTCCCTTCTTCTAATAGTTGTTTCTGTCTAATGGTTGCTTTATGGTAGTCTATTTGAAATGAATTAGATGGACTCAACTGAGTTGCTAGTGGAACACCACATCACATGTCAAGTATCAGGGGGTAGCCGTGTTAGTCTGTATCTACAAAAACAAGGAGTCTGGTGGCACCTTAAAGACTAACAGATTTATTTGGGCATAAGCTTTCGTGGGTAAAAAACGCACTTCTTCAGATGCATAGAGTGAAAGTTACAGATGCAGGCATTATATACTGACACATGGAGAGCAGGGAGTTACTTCGCAAGTGGAGAACCAGTGTTGACAGGGCCAATTCAATCAGGGTGGATGTAGTCCACTCCCAATAATAGATGAGGAGGTGTCAATTCCAGGAGAGGAAAAGCTGCTTCTGTAATGAGCCAGCCACTCCCCGTCCCTATTCAAGCCCAAATTAATGGTGTTAAATTGGCAAATAAATTTTAGTTCTGCTGTTTCTCTTTGAAGTCTGTTTCTGAAGTTTTTTTGTTCAATGATAGTGACTTTTAAATCTGTAATAGAATGACAAGGGAGATTGAAGTGTTCACTTACTGGCTTATGTATGTTACCATTCCTGATGTCTGATTTGTGTCCATTTATTCTTTTGCGGAGGGACTGTCCGGTTTGGCCAATGTACATGGCAGAGGGGCATTGCTGGCACATGATGACATATATAACATTAGTGGATGTGCAGGTGAATGAGCCCTTGATGGTGTGGCTGATGTGGTTGGGTCCTCTGATGGTGTCGCCAGAGTAGATATGGGGACAGAGCAGGCAACGAGGTTTGCTACAGGGATTGGTTCCTGGGTTGGTGTTTCTGTGGCGTGGTGTGTAGTTGCTAGTGAGTATTTGCTTCAGGTTGGGGGTTTGTCTGTAAGCGAGGACTGGCCTGCCTCCCACATCACAATTACCATTTCCGCTCTTCTGACTGTCTTATCAGAGAAGGCAAGGCTGAAGTGGTACAGATACTGAATGACTTTATCAATGCAGTGGTCATCCCCTAGTCAAGAATGCGGCATGTGGGTGAGGGTTGGGAAAGATTGCACTGCTACTTATGCTATCCCTGTTCTATAGATAAGTAGAGGAAATCAGGTCCCAGGGATGACAATGTGATGTCTTTCCTCAGCAATAAATCTGCTCCCAGATATACAGTGAGAAAATTTTAGCCTTGCAAAGTTGCCATGAAAATTTATCAGCACAGGCACAAAAACTGCCCTGGACTATGATGCTGATGCAAACTGATGAGAAAGGAAGGAATAATATTTCACTCACCCATATTTTTCTTGAAGGTATTCTTGCTGAAATTGTCCATCTTCCCCAGCTGGACAAAATAACATTTGTGGTTTCCACCATCCCTCTCCCTGAGTGCAATGATGGGGGCATTGGAAGGGGAAGGGTGAGCATGTTTCCTGCTGCATTTTCCTTAATTTTTTTTAGATACATTCACTGCTTACCACTTTTAACTATTCCCAAACCTGGCTGCAGTGGCATAATGGGCGAGATTCATATTTTTGGTACATTCCATGTTCTTCTGAGTTCAGGTACTGGAGCTGGGCTTCATATCAGGTGGATACAATCATCCGGTTGTGGCTCATCTCACATTTCAAAGGCTGTGCTGAATGGACACAGAAATCCATTTCAAGTTCTTGACTACAAGTGAATTAACAGACTGTAGGAGTTCTCTGTCTGCCAGACTCTAAATGCTGATTTAGCTAATATTTTTCATCTGTGAGTGTGATAGGCAAAATACCAGACTGGGATTTTCTCTTCATCTGAAATGGATTTGGGGTAAGAACTTGTACAATATGTGGTCTGGTTAATTATTGTGTCATGATTGATGTTCAGGCATTTCTCAGTACATTATCTAGATCTTTCTCAGTTGGTAGGCATGCACAAAGACAAGGAAAGGAGGCTGGCTTTTGTTTTAACACAAATGACTGAGAAATCTGGTTAGTTTCAGGTGGGGAGGGCAGCTCCCCTTGGGCCACATCAATGTCCTCTGTCTTGTAAAACGGGTCAATCTTTGCTACCTCTTGCTGTCTCACTCAGCAACCACAACAGAAAAAGTCACCATAAAAGCATGGCTATATTGGGACCAACAAGCAGAATTCTATATTGTTGGGAGATAATCTGTGTCTGCTCCTTTTAAGAGTTGGGTGCTGTGAAAAACCTACCTGTACTTTTTGTTTCAATGTTCATGTAGAGACTGAGGGTGAAAACCTGGCCCAGCTGAAGTTAATAGCAAAATTGCTGTTGTCTTTAATGGGGCCAGGATTTCACCCTATAGCTTTATTAGTTCTTAGAAAAAAAATAGAATGCTTTTTATTCCCCATGTTTGACTTTTCAGTCTATGCAAAACAATGGGCCTGAACCAAAACCCTGCATCTAAACATATGAATTTGTCATCTTTGCAATGCAATCCGATCAAATATATCAAGTTTTGCAATCAAATCAAAATAACTACAAGAAAGACAGGTTCATTTTGCAAAATCTCATTAGCCAGGTTATGATTTTGCAGAATAAAAATTGAGAATAAAAAATCCACATCCCATTTTATCTGTGCTCTAAAGTTTGGTAGGATCAGATAAATGGTTCTGGTTTTGGCCCATGGATAAAGATAATGTTAATTTGGGATTAGCTTTTAATTTTGTTAATAAAGATGTAAGTCACACAGCACCTCTGGGTTCAGTTTTCGTGTTCTTTGTGCTTTCTCTTTGAGTGATAAACCCAGGGAGAATACATGGCATTTGCAAACCACAGGACATCTGAGCTTTTCTTCCTTCACCTTAAACAAAGATTATAAAATAATAATTGGTCTGTATGGCACAAACCCTTGGGTCTACACAAAAATGATAGATAATGAACTCGAGGGAATGCAGCATAAGAACGAATAGGCAAGTCACTTAAGCCAAATTTTCAAAGTTGGGTGCCTAACGTTAGACACCTAAATCCTTATTTATCAGCATCTTCTGATAAAAAGACAGTAAATTTAAAGGTGCATAAACTGGAATTGGTTTAATCAGAGTAACAATTAATTCTGCTTTCCCCTGAACAAATGCACGCCTCCCACAATTTATTGCATACTGCACACGTCCCACAATAAAAGTAATTCTGTAGCTCTTTGTACAACTAATTCTGCTCACATACACACACAGGCTCACCAGTTAATTCCACATCCTGCTGATCAGTCCGTCACCCCCACACAACTCCCCAACAAAGCATGTGTCCCCAGTCAGTCCTACCTCTCCATCAGTTCTGCCCCCATACGCTATCCTTCATCCTAATCAATCCTGTTCCCAAACACATCTCTTTACAGGGTCTGTGGCTGACGGAGTGGCAGCAGCCCTGGAGGGCTCTTCACCATCCTCCCGGAAAGAGGTGGTGATATGGGGCTGCTACTGAAGCCCTGGGAGAGGAGAGCTGCTTCTTCCCCCTCTGCCAGGACAGGCTGTTTGTTCCCAAGGCTGGAGCATTCCAGGAAAGCTCCAGCCCTGTGCTGGCAAGAGCAATGCCTGTTTCTCATGCTAATAGACAAGCTGGTCCCTAAGTATGTACAGCAGCTCTGATTGGCTGTCATTCCCCAAAAGGCAGGGAAATAGGGCAGAGAGCCAATTGTATGGGGATTTTCCCCTTAGATTTAGAGTTTTCCCTGTACACCCTGAAGCCCAGCTTGGTTTTATGCCTACTATGAACATCTTCTGTCCCTGCATAGGTCTGCCCTTCATTTCTGCACAAGTCAGGGGGACCTAAAGCTGGAGTGGGAGGTAGAGCAGAAAAGGGACCAGTAACTCTGCAGCATTCTCCCCCCGAGCCCTGATTCACAGCTCAGCGGGAGCTTGTCAGCTATACCTCTGCAGGGTTTGGGCTGCCTGGGTCAGGAAGGGCTGCAAATATGGTGGAAGAGCAAGAGGAGCCACTGCGGGATGCAGCCTTCATGGATTCTAAGGTCAGATGCAACCATTGTGATCATCTAGTCTGACCTGCTGTGTAACATAGACTGGAGAATTTATCAAAAATAATCCCTAGAGCAGAGCTCTTAGAAAAACAGCCAATCTTGATTTCAAAATTGCCAGTGATGGAGAATCCACATCAACCCTTGGCAAATTGCTCCAAAGATTAATTACTCTCAATGTTAAAAATCAAGTATCAGAGGGGTAGCTGTGTTAGTCTGAATCTGTAAAAAGCAACAGAGGGTCCTGTGGCACCTTTAAGACTAACAGAAGTATTGGGAGCATAAGCTTTCGTGGGTAAGAACCTCACTTCTTCAGATGCAAGAATTGTGTAATATGGTTGTCACTAAAACATGCTGTAAGTTGGGGGAATCAGCCAGATATTAGCTCCCCAGAGGCAACAGCAAGGAAAGTAACCAACGCCTGGGCGGGGTGTCAAACAACCCATCAACAGCCATTGTCCAACAAGGGAGTTGCAATGCAATGACTCACCTGCATGAGGCCACACTAGGGGAATTGCTCAACCTTGCTTGGAGAAACTCAGTAATGCTCACCTGATGGGGTAAAGCCAAGAGGGAAGAAAGGACATGATAAAATAGGGAGACATTTGGCATGCTCTCTCTCTCTTCCACTTATGTCTACAGAAACCACAGTAGACTGGAGTGCTGATCAAAGGGAAGAGTCTGGCTGAAGAGCAACCAGCGGTGAAAAGCATCTAAGTTTGTAAGGGCACTGAAAGTGTTAAGATCAGCTTAGAATGCATTTTGCTTTTATTTCATTTGACCAAATCCAACTTGTTATCCTTTGACTTATAATCACTTAAAATCTATCTTTATAGTTAATAAGTTGTTTGTTTATTCTACCGGAAGCAGTGTGTTTGGTTTGAAGCATGTCAGAGGCTCCCCTTGGGATAACAAGCCTGGTACATATCAATTTCTTTGTTAACTGATGAACTTATATAAGCTTGCAGTGCCCAGGGGCATAACTGCAAGATGGAGGTTCCTAGGGTTGTGTCTGGGACTGGAGATATTGGCTAGTGTCATTTGGTTGCAAGTAGCTGGGAGCAGCTTACATGCTAGAGGCTGTGTGTGGACAGTCCAGGAGCGGGTGTTCATAGAATCATAGAATAGAATCATAGAATATGAGGGTTGGACAGGACCTCAGGAAGTCATCTAGTCCAACTCCCTGCTCAAAGCAGGACCAACCCCCAGACAGATTTTTGCCCCAGATCCCTAAATGGCCCCCTCAAGGATTGAACTCACAACCCTGGGTTTAGCAGGCCTATGCTCAAACCTGAGCTATCCCCCCCGCCCCCCGCAAAAAATATGGAATGCTTCATGAATTTGCATGTCATCCTTGCACTGGGGCCATGCTAATCTTCTCTGTGTCGTTCCAATTTTAGTATATGTGCCGCTGTTCTCACAGCAGAGCAGGGTAAGGTTGGCTCCCAGAGTCAAAGATTGGAGTGACCTAGCAGATCACCAGTCTGGATAACACCAGAGGGGAATGTCACACTGGAACAATTTGTCCTGGAAAGACTTTGTTACTCCCCACATCTGCAAGGGGAAACACATGTGGTGACCTGGCCGCAGGGCCAAGTCACGAAGAGAGAGCCCCTTGAGGGGCAGATGGCGAGAGAACACCGGGAGAGACACCACAGGAGGAGGGCACAATGCCTGGCCAGAGCTAATCCCCAGGACGGCCAGGAGGAGATGCCACCAGCCATGAGTGGACCCTGTGACACACCTTTTTATGCAACCAAGGATTGCATTAGTCCTTTTAGTCACAGCATTGCACTGGGAGCACATATTCAGCTGATTCTCCACCACAACCCCCAAATCTTTTTCAGAGTCACTGCACACCAGGATAGACTCCACCATCCTGTATGGCCTACATTTATTGTACCTAGATCAGGGGTTCTCAAACTACATTGCACTGCGACCCCCTTCTGACAACAAAAATTACTCCACAATCCCAGGAGTGGGGGCTGAAGCCTGAGCCTGCCCAAACCCCACTGCCCAGGGTTAGGGGGCCAAACTAAAGCCTGAGCCCTGCTGCCCCAGGCAGGGAGGCTAAGGCCAAAGTCAAAGCCCAAGGGCTTCAGCCCCAGGCAGGGGGCTGTAATCTGAGCCCCACCACCAAGGGATGAAGCTGTTGGGCTTGGGCTTTGGCCCTGGGCAGTGGGGCTTGGGCTTCAGCCCCAACCTCCGCAAGTCTAATACCAGCCCTGGCGACCCCATTAAAACAAGGTCCTGATCCACAGTTTGAGAATCACTGTCCTAGATGTATACGTTTATATTCAGCCATATTAAACCACATATTGTTTTCTTGTGCTATGCTTACCAAGAGAATCAGCTGACTATGCATTAGTGACCTGTCCTCTTCATTATTTAACCACTCCCCCCAATGTTTGTGTTATCTGCAAACATTATCAGTTAGTTTATATTTTCTTCCAGGTCATAACGTGTTAAGTAAAAATGTTAAATAGCGTAGTGCCAAGAACCAATCCCTGCAGGACCCCATTCGAAACACATCCACTCAATGATAATTCCAATTTACATTTACATTTTGAGACCTCTCAGTTAACCAGCTTTTAGTCTATTTAGTGTGTACCATGTCAATTTTATATCGCTTTGATTTTTTTATCAAAATGTCATGCTGTACCAAGCCAAATGGCTTACAGAAGTTTATTACATCAATACTATTACCTTTATCAACCAAACTTGTAATCTTGTCAAAAATATGTAAGTTTTAAACAGGCTCTACTTTCTGTGAACCCATGTTTATTGGCATTAATTATAGTACCTTCATTCTTAGTTAATGGAGTCCTCTAACAGCCAATCCATTATCTTGCCTGGGATTGATGTCAGATTGATAGGCCTATAATTACCCAGGTCACCCTATTTACCCTTTTTAAATATTAGTAAAACATTTGCTTTCTTCCAGTCTTCTGAAACTTCCCCAGTGTTTGAAGACTTATTGAAAATCAACATTAGCAGTCCAACATGCTTCTCAGCCAGCGTTCTTTAAAACTCTTGGATGAAAGTTAGCTGGACTTGCTGATTTTAAAAATATTTAACTTTAGTAGCTGCTGTTTAATATCCCCATGAGATACTACAGGAATGGAAAGAATATCATCATCAGATGACATGACAATCTGTTTTTTCCCCAAATACAGAACAGAAATATTTATTAAACACTTCTGCCTAGTCTATGTTGTTATTGATAATTCTATCATTTCCATCTAGTAATAGACAAATATATTAAGATTCATTTTGTTACTAATATAGTTAAAAAACCCTCCTTGTTGTCCTTAACTCTGCTGGCTGTAGATTTCACCTTGTATCCTTTTGCTTCCCTTATCAATTTTCTACAATTCCTATGGTCTCTACAACCCTGGTAGATAGTCTAGTGTATATCAGCAAGGGACTCTCAGTGCTTCTTCAAGCAGTATTCATCCCCACTTTTTTTGCAATCTCAGAGGGATTTATTATTGCTATGGGTGGGGATGTCAGTGAGAATGTGGCTTTTCCAGAAGCTGGGCTGCCAGAGCACACAGCTCCACCCACAGAAGCCCTGGCTTCTACACTCCTTGATCATGCATCCTTGTGATCTGCAATGTGGGATGTCTCACCCCACTGTTTGCTCTCCCCCAGAGAAAAGCATACAGGAGAAACTCTGCAAGTCCAATCTTGTCGATTTTGTCCATCCCAACTTGTTGATATTTTTTCTCAAGGAGGAGGAGTGTTTCTGGTCAAGTATTCAGTGTCTAGTACAGTGCTTGGAACATGATGATTCAGCATGCATTGGGTATACCGGTATGTGCTCAGCCATTTTTCTTGAAAAATGAAAAGGAAAGAAAAAAAGACTAAAAATCATGCCAGATTTCATGTAAATACTTTAATTACATCTGAATGCTTAAAACTTGAGTTAAATTACACCATAACACATCTACTAAATTATACGTATACGTCCAGTACCCTGTAAGGAGGTGCTATTACACTAAAAGAATGCTAAAGCCCAACCAATAGTGCTAATATTCTTTTAGTCTCGTTATCTGTATTACATTGATTTAAGGGCCCCCAGCACAGGACAGAATCCCCTTATATAAGAGAACTGTTTGAATCTGAAAGGAATTCTGTCCATTCATTATATAATATAGGTCTTACCCCTAATACATGGCAAGGTATGGGTTTGGTTCCAGATACACAGCAAGTGCATCACTCAGCAACTGCCTGAGAAGTGCAAGGATGGGGTTCACGGAGCTTTGCAAAGCATATTGTTGCTTTTAGGAAATTCTCTTTGTTACAGTTTTGTGTATTGAATCAAAGAATTAAAAAAATTCACTTCAGTGATAAGGAGTCTTGAAAAAGGTTCCCCTAAAAAGAAAAAGCCAATGTTGTTTAGGTTTAAAATCGTTCAGAAGCCCTAAGGCCTGCCAAGCCCCAGTGGGCCTTACAGCAACAGCTGAAATCTACAGGAGAGAAATCTGACAACTCAGTTGCTGGCAGCCATCTCTGAGCAAATGGAAAGAGATGCTGGTTCTCCCAAAGCAGAGTAAAGTGTGTGATGTGTTTGATTCAGATTCTCACCTGGGGCAAAATCAGTGTAGCTGCATTGAAGCCTCCAGGGCTCAAAACCTCAAAGTGGAGCTAGGCTGTATTACACCAGCTGAGGATCAAGCTTATTTCCATACACCACACCCTGTTGTGAGCAATCCTTTTGGAGTGGGAACACTAATGGCAGCCTGTAGCTGAGGTGCTGGGATGCCTTTTTGTAGATTCCAGTTGTCTTCTGGCTATACACTAAGGGCCATTTTCCCAAGGGCAGCTACAGACTCCAGGATCAAAAAGGTTCCAAGAATTCTCAAGCTTTACCTGGGAGGGGAAGTTTAAAAAAATAAAGCCCCAAAAAGGCTCAGTCCTGCAAAATCTTATGCAGGTGAGTAGTGTCAGTGAATACTCTGGTGGGTAAGGACAAGTTGCATGAGAAGGGGCTACAGGATTGGGCCCATAAGCAGGAAAGATATTTGTACATATGAAAGGGGGAAATTTGTAGGAAAATGATTTGAGGGAGGGTACACTGGCCAGCAAGTCCCGACTTGTGCAGTTCTACTGAATACTCAAACTGCTGGACATTTTTGCCAGCCAGTCACCTGCCTCTTTGCATAATGCCCACTTTCTAAATATAGGTATGCATTCAGATTTTGGCTGTCAATTTAAAGAGAGCTCTTTACTTTGAGAGTCATGTAGTTGGCTCTCTCTGCACTGGAGCTCCTGGGCAGAAGGCAGTTCTGCTTGACAAATGCATGTGCTAAAAGAAAACCAATAGATAATCAGTGCATCAACTGTGATGGACACATGCATGTGCTGCATACATCAGGTCTCAAACTTGTTGGTGGGACAGCTGGATCTCTTGAATATATCTATATAGATCCATAGGTACAAACCCATCACCTGGTATTACAATCTACCTTTGGCAAGAATATATCAATCAGGACTTTTGTCCAGGGAGCGGAGGGAATCACTGAGGTTAGAATATCATGGACAGGCAGGGGCTCTCTGATTTGCTAGGTTCCGCCAGTTTCCCATTTCAATTTCAGGTTTGGAGAATAGAGCAGGAAAGATAGGGTAGTTGTCTTATGATCTGGCTATGTTGGGGAACATGGGTGAAGGAAAACTTACAAACAGCCTGTATTTATATTTTCCTACTATCATTGCTTAGGTCCTGCTACTTGCTTTTGATGTTCTCCCTGCAGTGCCTGGCCATATTGCACTTGTTCTTAGTGATTGCCAGAAAGCTCTGCTCATTACAGTGCCAGCTTCATACTGCAGTGTACCAAGGTGGCCAGTCGCAGTAAGGGCCTGACAGGCCCCATAACACTACTCTTGCCCAGGGGCTTCCTCTTCAGCACTCATCACTCACCATGTCAGTTAACAATACAGCTGAGAGAGAAGTGCACCAGTGATAAAGGTGAACCGAAAGGATTTGTTTTTACCTACCAAGACCCGAGTTCAAGATTTTGCATTTCTTCTGCATTGTTGGCTGATGTAACTGGGACATAAAGCAGAGCATTTTCTTATACTCTGTACGCTGCTTTAGATGGGGTCACCTATTTCAGCAGGAGAAGCAAAGAATCCTGAATGCAGGTTCTGGCAGGTAAATAAGTAAGGATCAGACTTTTGACTATTTTGTACTGAAATTTATTTATCCTATATATTCACTCACACTCACTCTCTCTCAAAGTGTTCTTCCCTCATAAAACTTTACTCGGTAAGAACCATCTTCCTTGGCCGGAGCACAAGAGTGGATGGGACTACATCCGAGCCCATTTATTTTTATTATATTAATTCTACCACTGTGGTATCCGGTCACCAATCACTGCCACTCCTAGCTAAGCCAGAGGGAGATGAGAGGGCCCAGCTTCTAGGAGCTGAGTGGCTTGTCCCTACATTCTTATTACATCACTGATCTGGGACATTCAACCATTTCCTCGCTTTAGATTTATTTAATTAATTTGTTCCTCCAAAGCTCTTTGGTTCACCTTTAAAACTAGTGAAACACCCGTGCTGCAGAAACCCATTGGAAGCCCACAAGGAATCCTTGAGTGCTACCCTGTGAGTGTGTTTATGAACAATCTAGGCAGCACAAGAGACAAGATGGATGAGTTTGCCCCGGGAATAACATCATGTGCTCATGGGTACTGCTGAAGAGGCAGACACAGTTGACCTGCCTCCCAGCTTAAGGGGGCTTAAGTCACCCCCAGGCACCTGCCTAAGCTCTGTGGAAACCATTAAGATTACAATGCAGGACTCCAATCGTGAGATGTTATGGTAAAAAACCACTGGGAAAGCCCTTCAAAACAAGTGCTCCCACCCCCACCACGATCCCATGACTCGGTAGGGTCGTGCATTCTGACCGATTTAGCTTCAAGACAGTTTATCTTCATCCCTGAACAGCTTGGTAAGATGGCACTAACCAGGATCGCTCCTGAAATCTGAGTATGGCAGCTCAGGGCCCTTTGGTAGCGATGGATGTACCAAAAGTTGCTGCAGCCAGCCACCACCAAGCATTTGCTGCCTGAAGTGTGTAAATGCCCAGAACTGCTCCCCAGTCGCAGTACAAACGGATGGGGTGGTCAGTAGGCTTGGTATCCTCATCCATGCTTGTGGTATGTAACTGGTTGGCTCCATCTTCCCTGATCTCAGAGTGATCCAAAGCAGGGGCAGGTGTCGTTCATGCATTGATAGCGTTAGCGACATCTGTGAACACAAGACGGCTGGGTCTCTGGACAGTTCCCTGGCTCGTCAGGAGGATCTGCAAAAATGAAGCAGTGAGAGATGAGACAAGGCAAGGATCTGCAGGGATATATGCAAACCCACATGTCTGTCCATAAACTTACACACTGTATCTTACCTACATTCATCACTAGTGTTAGTCTGATTAGAAAACACTGGGTTTAACAAGTCTGTGACCCAAATATATATTGGGCCAGATATTGAAGTCAATGGAGACCAAGTCAATTTACACCATCAGACAATCTGGAACCTTAGATGTAGTTTATCCAGGTTGCATGGATTAGCAACATGTAACACTTTCTCTCTCCCTGCACCCTTTGAATGGCTTATTTCTTTATCAAAATTTGTATGTATAAGGCAGTCACTTCCAAACTGTTGCAGCCCTTGGCTCTTGCACCATGGGACCTATGAAACCTGCCACACGCTGAACAGTGGCTCCATTTTGGATGTTCTCTCTTACTCTTTTAAATCTTTAAAATTGCCATTTATCATCAGAGGCATCTGCGAGATAGCGGGCCCCATGGGAATCTGAGGAGTCCAGCAGCACAGTCTGTCCTAGGCAGGCCTTTGGCATTGCTACTGTGCCATTGTTTCCCTCCCTCCCCCACTTTATTACCTCAATGAGCTCTTCCTTATGCATCTCTCCATGCATCCTGTATTTCTTCTTAGTAGCATTTTAGTCAGAATCCCTACTTTATATATTATTCCTCTTCTTTTCAAAAATCAACATGTTAAACACACAACCCTCTACCACCAACAATCCCTCTAAAACATACCCCTTGTATCATTGCTTGTGAGTAAGTGATCCCAGAAGAACCGGTCACCTCAAATGCAGTAACCCAACTCCCTGCTCCATCCTGTCAAGCAGAGTTGGGTTTGAAGAAACATCCCACATTTTGGGGCAGGCAACTGGAATCTAAATCCAGACTTGGGTCCAAATTTTGCCACTGCCCTTTATTCCAACAATGGAGCTATCAAAACCCCTTATCCAAAAGCCCTGTGAATTTCAGGGCAGTCAGCCTGAAGATCAAAGTATTGTAGCTTGTGCCTATGTCAAGTGTGCATTGTCAGGGACGCTTTGTTAGTTCTGGAAGCAGAATTTTAAGATAGTGACTCTATGAAGGAGAAGATACAGAAGCAAAGGCTGCCATTGTTTACTTTTTACCTCAGGTGTCTCTACCTGCCCACATTACAGTTTGCTCCTACATTTTTACCTGTGTGCTTAGGCAATGGGGGAGGTTCCTTTGGGGAAACGGCTTTATAGTTACAGCTTCTACTTATTTTTCCTCTCTCCCTCCCCACCCCCATTAATCTGCTGCCAATTAGTTAAGTATATAAAGTGAAGTATGTGTGTGAAAACAAGAGCACTTCCCGCCCCTAAAGAAAAGCTCCATAGGAAATGGAAAGGAATATGTGGGCTGGTTGGTCCAGTTGAAGAGGAATCTAAGGAAGGGGAGCTGTCTACTCTACAGAGGGGCTGCACCCTCACATCACTCACTCCGAGACATACCCGTTCCAGCCGTCCCTGATGCCTCTGTATTTCATAAGAACTTTTTCCCCCCCACAAAGAAAACAAAGAACATTGTGAAACTGGCTGACCGTGGTAAGTAGCCCCTTTCCCTGCTCCTCCCACAACCTGGTGCCCTGGGCAAATTGGCACAGAGCTAACATCTTGGCTGAGATACTGAAAAAGCTATACCAATAGCAACTGAAAACCACTAGTGGAGACCCGGCCTCTTCTCAAAGCACTCCAGTGTAGCAAATCGGCAGCATTGTGGGACTTTGCAGTTGTCATTGTGGCTCATGCCGTGACCATTCAGAGGTCTGCAGCAGCTGTCAAATGTAGAGCCTGGGCGCTTCTGCTGAAAAAGCACAAGCCTGTCCCACTTGAGCTAAAGGAGAAACTCGCCTCCCAGTCTTTCTTCTAAAGCCTTGTATGCAGTAGCACTGAGGTAACATGTTTAGCCAAGTCCGCGCATACTTCACCATCACTCGTCTACTCAGAGGTGCACTAACTGCTATGGTTGGAAACTCACAGGAAGCTGCACCTCTGCCCCCCACAGCAAGCCCCCTGCTGAGACACACTTCTCCACAGCTGCCTTGTGAGCCAGCCTGAGAGTTAGATTCCTTCATGCAGAAGAAAAATTGGTTGCTCCTTTTGATGGGGTTTAACCCCCATCAGCTGCAAAGTAAGAGACAGAACTGCAAGTAGGCATGCCTCTACTAATTGCCTCCTGGCCGGAACTAGACCTCATAAATATACCTCTACCCCTATATAACGCGACCCGATATAACACGAATTCGGATATAACGCGGTGAAGCAGCACTCCGGGGGGGCAGGGCTGCGCACTCTGGCGGATCAAAGCAAGTTCGATATAACTCGGTTTCACCTATAATGCGGTAAGATTTTTTGGCTCCCGAAGACAGCGTTATATCAGGGTAGAGGTGTAGTCTGCAGCGCTTAGTTTGGGAGAGACTGCTGAGATGGCAGATGCTGGTGGAGAGGTGCTCTGGGATAGGGTTTAATAGGCAGAAAACAATGGTAGAAGAACTGTAGGCTATAGGAGCAGGTTAGGTTCCTACAAGGGAACCTTTGAGGTAAAGGAAAATAAGGGAACTACACTGAAGCCTGAGGGGGCAGAAGGGCCATTAGCATGAAGATTTGTTTGGACTTTTACTTAGATTTTGTTTGTGCTCCCGTGAAGGGGGTTTAGACTCTATCTGGTTTGGCTGGATGACCAACCTGCAGAACCTCAGAGAGGAAGTCAGGAGAAGATGCGGCCTGAGACAGGCTATTGCAGCCCCCGGGAGAGCCCAGAAGGGGAAATGCTAGAGACCAGGACCCCCTGCAATGCTGTCACTAGAGAGGAGAGGGTGCTCATGAGGTGAGGATGCCCTACTCCATGGCCTGTGTAAGGGCTGCACACTTGGCCATGTATGTGCTGGGCTCTTTGTCAGCTCCCACATACTGGCTCCAACTCCACTTGATGCTCTACTGGGCCCTTGCAGCATGTTGAGAGATTAGCTATAGGTAACCTATCCCCTAATTGCTGAAACCCTCCTTTCCCCCTCTTCTAGCTTGCCAAATTCTGCATTTTCCCTCCCACCATCTCTCTGTAATGACAACCCTGTGACCTCCCTCTTTCCCTGTTACCCTCCAAGCTGCTCTGGCCTTCCACCCCAACCTGTGCCATGTGGCTAGTGAAGTCCCCGGAGGCTCTGTGTGGCTTACTCCACATGCAGTGTTCATTACAAGACTACCTCCAATGCATTTGCCAAGCTCAGTAATAACAGGCCTGCACATCTCTGAGTGGGTTGGGCAGAAAGAAGGGTGATGTGACTGTGGGAGGCAACTACTACCTTGCTCTGGGTGGCTTGGGAAGATGCAGCATCTCTTCCATGCTCCAGCAGCTCTTGTTCCAGCTCATCCTGTTCTTCCGTGGGGTCGAAATTGTACATGGGCATGAGCTGGTGCCGCAGCTTCTCTAACCTGCCAACAGAAAGAAGAGCAAAGTGCAGCATCAAAACCTGTGGCCGAGGAAAGAGGGAGAGTGAAACAAACAGTTAGTCTTCCTTCCCCACTCCATTGCCGGGCAGCTGCTGAAGCGTGTGTATGGATGTGAGTGGAGGCCTGTGTGTACGGGTGTATTTTCTATTCAAGGGTGCTTCTTGCTGTTAAGAGAGTATTTGGCGGTAACTCACTAAGTGATATATCCCTGTCCAGGGGCAAGGATAAGATCCAACTGCTGCTACCAGCTAACTAGGTCGCTTTTTTAGACAAAGTGGAAGAGGCCGGTACTGAATGTGCAGGGTTCAGTTACCCCCGGTAACCTGTGGCTGCACAGCAGAGGCCCATGTGGGGATTTAAACTGAGCTAGAATCTCAGGATGAGCTTTATGTGGCAGGGGGAGCATGTAACTCGCTGGCTCAGTGTGATGTACACCCCCCACACACTCAGCAGTGGCTAGTCCACACTTTGGATAAAAACCTCCTACTGCTGGCAGAATTACATCTTCAGCTCAAATGGCAGAGGCCTGTGTCTGGTTCTGAGTTCAATCTCTGCCAATAACCTGGGAAGGAGGAACGTGGGATTGGTATATAAAATCTAAAAGGAGCTCTGGAGGGAGCTGATGGACACACAAACACTTTGTATTTCTGTGTGGCTTACCTACTTTCACCCTAACAATGCAGCCTGACCCCGCAAAGGGTCTCCCTTCATGCTGGCCTAGACAAAGCAGTGATGAGAGGGACTGCTGACTCCACCAAACAGGCATACTTGTGTGTAGCTGTCGAAGCCCCAGCATATGATGTGGGTGTTGTTTTGTGGGGAGGAAGAGATTCATGACCTGTTCCAGGCAGGATCAGGGTCCCTTTTGGCCAAGGCTCAGATGACATGTTCTCTGCATGACCCTTGCCTGCCTCTGGCTGGGTTCTGTCCACTAAACCATCAGTGTATTTACAGGCTAAATGTTTCAGCTCTCCCTTTAGCCTCTTCTGTTTCTCTCAAGTCTCTGCTTTGGGAACCAGCTTGTAAGATTTCTGGCTAGTAGCAATGTATCCTGCAGGCTGTGTGTAGTATAGCATTGCCCACAGCAATCAGTAAGTGAGGCACAGTCCATGACACAGAAATCCATCTATGTCTGTGTCCATTTCAAAATAGCAGGCAAATCAAGGAGAGATGTCTTTCCCTGTTTGCCATTCTTCTCCTGATTTTCAGCAGCAAGCTTAATGGGTGGGTGGATGAGGGGGAGACCACTAAGTCTTGAGCTAGGAAACTTAGTATCTTGCAAAACAGGATCCAGGGGAAATTGTCCTGGAAAGCGTGGAGTCCAGCATTTCGCCCAGCAGCACTGCCATAAACACAGAGGAAAGCAGGGGGAAAGGTAGGCCCACTGCCCTTGTCAAGCTAAGCAAAAGCTTTGGAGAACTGGGGTCTGGCAGACGTAGCCTTGCCAGGCAAACCTCATTACGTAAGGCTGCTGGAGCAGAAAAGCCCTGCCTGTAACCGTAGCATTTGGGATTGGCTAAAATGTGACAGACTCCACAGGTCATAGGATATGCCTGTTATATGGATAACAGCTTCTTTGTACAAACCCTCTCTCTTTAACCCACCGTATGTGAGATGGGTTAGGTGTTGTGTAGGAAACCTACCATGCATTCAAAGGACTTTCGGCTTCCAAAATGGCAAGGAGCTGGCTTTGGAAAGGAAATCTACAATGGGGGGAAGAAAGAGAGGGAACTCTGCATTCCCATCTGACTCCTTTCCCCTGGCTTCCCTGTCTGCTAGAGATTTCCTGGCCTTTGCCTTAGTTTTGAAGCATTGAGACTCCCCAAAAGCAGACTGCACTTACCTCTTCCGCTTCCTGATATAGAGAACCTAGAGGAGAAAGAGAAACACCATTAAAACAGTCCCAGTGAGGAGAGGAGCAGGAGATAGTGCCCATCTTTAAAAAGGGGAACAAGGAGGACCTGGGGAATTATAGACCAGTCACCCTAACTTTGAAACCTGGAAAAATACTGGAACAAATTATGAAATAATCAATTTGTAAGCACATAGAGGATAATAGGGTTATAAGGAATAGCCAATATGGATTTGTCAAGAACAAACTATGCCAAGCCAAACTAATTTTCTTCTTTTAACGGGGTTACTGGCCTAGCGGATGGGTGAAATAGTAGATGTGGTATATCTCAATTTTAGTAAGACTTTTGACACAGTCCCAGGTGACATTCTCATAAGAGGAGTAGGGTAATGGGGTCCAGATGAAATTACTATAAGGTGGGTTTACAACAGCTTGAAAGACCATACTCGGAGTAGTTATGGTTTGCTGTCAATCTGGGAGGGTGTATCTAGAAGGGCCTGCAAGGGTCCGCCCTGGGGCTGGTACTAATCAATATTTTCATTAATGACTTGGATAATGGAATGGAGAGTGTGCTTATACAATCTTCGGGTGACAACAAGCTGAGAGGGGTTGCAAGCACTTTAGAGGACAGAATTAGAATTCAAAACAACCTTGACAAATTAGAGGATTGGTCTGATTTGAACAAGATGAACTTCAGTAAAGACAAGTGCAAAGTACTTCACTTAGAAAGAAAAAAAATCAAATTAATGGCTACAAAATGGGGAATAACTGGCTAGGTGTTAGCACTGCTGAAAAGGATCTGGGGGCTATAGTGGATCACAAATGGAATGAGTCAACAATGAGAAGTAGTTGCAAAAAAGCTAATATCATCCTGGGGTGTATTAACAGGAATGTTGTATGTAAAACATGGGAGGTAACTGTCTCGCTCTACTAAGCATTGGTGAGGCCTCTGCTGGAGTATTGTGTCGAGTTCCGGGTGCCACACTTTAAGAAAAGATGTGTGTGACACACTCTATATGATTTTATGAAAATATGCTAATATAACTGGAATATGCTTCACGCAAAAGGTCTCTTGTAATGTATCATTACAAAGCTTATAATCTACTAAGTGTGATCATCCTATTTGTATAAATGTTCCACTCTTGTATCTGAAACTAGAAATATGAACTATAACTCTGAGGTCCTATTGTAATTATGCAAAGTGTGGGCCATTAATGGTGGTTTGGAATCTTGATGGCTCCCAGGACAATTGACTGTAGATGGCTCTGTTTTACCTGTAAGTCTTCTTGTATACGTGTGTACTGGCAAGTGGGTAATGAAGTCACCTGAACTGGAATCCATCTTTAACCTGGTGCTTTTCCATTGAGAAGGAGGGGGTAGGAACCCAGAGAGGGACAAAGGATTCCCGCCTTATGCAAAAGACATATAAATGGGTGGAACAGAACAAAGGGGGCGGCCATCATGAGGAATCCCCTAGCTACCACCTGAGCTGGAACAAGGGCTGTACCAGGGGAAAGGATTGTGCCCAGACTAGGAAGGCGTCCAGTCTGTGAAAGAAACGTATTGAAACATCTTTCAGGGTGAGATATTATCTGTACTCAGTTGTATTACTGTATTAGGCTTGGATTTGCATGTTTTATTTCATTTTGCTTGGTAATTCACTTTGTTCTCTCTGTTACTACTTGGAACCACTTAAACCCTACTTTCTGTATTTAATAAAATCACTTTTTACTTATTAATTAACCCAGAGTATGTATTAATACAGGGGGCAGGGGAAGCGCAAACAGCTGTGCATATCTTTCCATCAGTGTTATAGAGGGTGAACAGTTTATGAGTTTACCCTGTATAAGCTTTATACAGGGTAAAACGGATTTATTTGGGTTTAGACCCCATTGGGCGTTGGGCATCTGAGTGTTAAAGGCAGGAACACTTCTGTAAGCTGCTTTCAGTTAAGTCTGCAGCTTTGGGACAAGTAATTCAGACCCTGGGTCTGTGCTGGAGCAGACGGGCATGTCTGGCTCAGCAAGACAGTGTGCTGGAGTCCCAAGCTGGCAGGGAAAGCAGGGGCAGAAGTAGTCTTGGCACATCACTTGGCAGCTCCTAAGGGGGTTTCTGTGATCTAACCCATCACAATGTGGACAAACTGAAGAGAGTCCAGAGGAGAGCAACAAAAATAACGAAAGGTTTAGAAAACCTGACCTATGAGGAAAAGTTTAAAAAAACCACACAACAAGCTGGGCATGTTTAGTCTTGAGAAAAGAAAACTGGGGGTGGAAGGGAGGACCTGATAAGTCTTCAAATATGTTAAGGATTGTTATAAAGAGGATGGTGATCAACTGTTCTCCATGTTAATTGAAGGTGGGACAAGAAGTAATGGGCTTAATCTGCAGCAAGAGCGAGATTAGTTAGAAAGTTTTTCCTAATATCTAACCATAATGGTTGATAAGTTCTGGAACAGGCGTCCAAGGGAGGTTGTGGAATCCTCATCACTGGACGTTTTTAAGAGATGGTTGGATAAACACCTGTCAGGGATCGTCTAGATCAGAGGTTCTCAACCAAGGTACATGTACCCCTGGGGGTATGCAGAGGTCTTCTGGGGGTACATCAACTCACCTAGATATTTGCCTAGTTTTACAAAGGGCTACATAAAAAGCACTAGTGAAATCAGTACAAGCAAAAATTTCATATGACTTGTTTATACTGTTCTATATACTATACACTGAAATGTAAGTACAATATTTATATTCCAACTGATTTATTTTATAATTATATGGTAAAAATGAGAAAGTAGCAATTTTTCAGCAGTAAGGTGCTGTGACACTTTTGTATTTTTATATCTGATTTTGTAAGCAAGTAGTTTTTAGATGAAATTAGGGGTACAAAAACAAATCAGACTCTGAAAGGGAAGGGGTACAGTAGTCTGGAAAGGTTAAGAGCCACTGGTCTAGGTTGACTTGCTTTTTGTCTTTGCACTTAGGCACTTTTGAAAACTTTACCCAAAGTCTGCAAGAAAATTCTGCAGCAGCAAGTTCCACAAATTAACTTGTTGCAGTTTGTAAGGGAAGCTGACCCTAAGAACTGATTCTTGTTGTCAGGAGCGCTGCCAGCGGTCGCTGCCCCCCAAATTGTAGTCCCTAGGTGACCGCCTAGGTCGCCTAATGGGTTGTGCTGGCCCTGCTTGTTGTTTCCACCATCTTCTGCTGAAAGGTAAACTAGCTCATTCTACTAGAGAAGGATGACAGCCTTTTGTGCTGCACTCTTCGTAAGTGACACACCTACTCAGGGGTCGGTGAGAAGAAAGGTTTAGAAAGCCACTACCTATAGCGGAGATGGAAAGGTTGGCTCTGTGGAGCAGCTCGGGGAATTTTAAGCATTTGTTCAATATCCTGTGGGAAGAGTGTGACAGACTCCACACCACACGTCAATGGACATGCCAGTTGTTATATGGATAACAGCATCTTTGTACAAACACAGAACCTTCCTCCTTTCTTTAACTCTCCATATGTGAGATGGGTTAGGTATTATGTAGGAAACCCACCACACATTCAGAAGTCTTTTGACTTCCAAATTGCCAAGGGATCTACTCAGGAGCTGGCCTTGAAAGGAAACATGACAATGGGGGGAAGAAGGGGAGGGGAGATCATTCCCCTCTTAATACTTCACTGCCTAACAATGCATCACCACATGTTATCTGAAGTGCTGACCCACTTATGCTGTGTCCAGTCATATCACAGGAAGCTAGACAGGCCCCCCTAACTCCCCCTCAGTCAAGGGAAACAGAACTTTCTGCAGGGGCAGAGACTATGAAATGAACTTCCCCAGGAACTAAGAGCCATCACAAACCTCACTATCTGCTCCAAGTGCAAGGCACATTTCTCTGACCTTGCCCCTTCTAACACACACTTAGTAACAGGTATATTTCTGTTAAAAAACCAAACACCCTACCAGACCAAGACTTTCCACTGCACATGCATGTTCCTCTTGGGGGAGGATGAGAGCATAAACAACAGATGGATAGTCATGTGGCTTAATGCACTACTGGAAGGTGCTTAGATGCCACAGTGATAAGCATGGTATAAAAACCTACATAGGACAGAATAGAGCAACTCAGAGCAGAATCTGCCCCATTTTCTTTTAAATAAACTCCTCAGTTATTTTTAAAAAAGCTGATACCACATATGGGAACTGGTTCCTGGCATCCTCAAAACTACTGGGCACCCAGTCCTGGGAGATCCCAGCAGCACTGATCATTGTGCTGCGATTTGGGTTCCTACTGGGAGCCTACGCATACCTCCCACACTTGGTTGGTTCTGAGCACTGGATAAAGACAGTTAAAAGTTGTGGATCTCAGAGACTTTCGGTGCCCATAACTTTTGTATGGTTGTCCAGCGTGGTGGCTCTTTCTTGGTTCAATCAAGTTATTGGGACTAAAACTGGTGTTAATAAATCACACCCACCCTTCCTACTTTAGAAAGAGAAGTATTTAGAATGCCCGATGGAGTAGGTCTCTCTTACCATTGCTACAGCCAACCCAATCATAGTAATGATTCCAAATGAGAGGAGCATTGTGCTCAGGCCAGGCCCACTGCTGACCATGTCTGGAATTTTGGTGCTGTTAAAGCTGGTGGTTTCAGGGCTTACGGTAGCAGTTTCTGGTAGAGCCCTGTCCATGGTTGACCCTGGGTCTGGCTCGGAGGTGGTAGTGGTGCTGCGGTACAAATCGTGTTCAGAGGGCGTGCTGTAACTCATCCTGGACAAGGGCCCCACGTCCTCTCTTACTGAACTGTCTCCACCCACTCAGGACTCCTCGATTTCTGCTACAAAGTCATAGGGTCTCCCCTTCTGTCAAGGACCCTCCTGTGAGCGCTGTTGTGCAACATCTTCCTTGTTGGCCCTTCTCTGAGAGAATCCTGTTGCTTCTCCCTGTGTTTGAGAGAGATAAGCAGAAGCTTTATAAGTCACAGATGCACGAGGTGACAGTCCTAAAGATACAAGACCCAACATTTTCTGAAATGGCAACTGTTTCTCAGTATGAGATAGATTAGATATAATTTTGGAGGAGAGGGGAGGCTTAGAGAGTATTTTTGGGTGCTCAACCTGAGATAGAAAGTGGCTGACTTTTCAGAGATGCTGAGCGCCTCCAACTCCAGTTGAAGTTAGTGGGATCTGGGCATGTCAAAATCAGGCCATGAGATTCTCAAGCTGAGCTTCCAAAACCTAAGGCATCCAAAATCAATTGCCACATTTGTGCTGAGGTCTAGGGGGCTGAGAGTCAGGAGAGCCTGGTTCTTTCTCTTATGCCAACACTTTCAAATTTGCCTTGATTAGGAGCTGTGGGTGATCAACACCTCTTAAAATCAGACCATTGATTTACGTGCCTAATTTCAGACACCCAGATTTGCATAGGCGCTGACTTGTTTTTGCCAGTGGGTACTTTTGAGGAGGTGTGTGTGTCAGCCAGTTTGGGGGGGATGCTATTTTCAGCATATTTATATACTTATTTCATATTTTAGTTATTGAATGCATCTATATTGGTATCTTTACTATTTTAATAATGATTAAATTTTTATGAATTACATAATTACATTATCATGAATTACAGTATATTAAAATCATTGCAATCACCTACAAGCTGTTTTTAGCGGGTACGGGGTACTGGAAAGACTTGGGACTAGCTCCCCACTCCGGTGGGAGAGGGGGTGGGTGGGTTTGCACTCTGCTCCTTAAAGGAGCAGAATGTGGCTAGGGAGGGCATTCATTCTTTAAGTGGCTTTAACAGCACAATACATATGCTAACAAACTTAAACAAAGGCTTTGTTTAAGTTTGGAAGTTGGTCAGGAGTCCTCAAGAGGGGAGGGGTGGGAGGGACGGAAGGTGTTTAAACAGTGTTTTTGATTCTGTTTCTCCCCACTGGTCTGAATTATCCAAGACATCCATACTGCATCACATCAAGTCCAAATCATTAGAGGAATGCCTCTGCTTGTACTGACCAGAGTATGTTTGGATTCTGATGTCAGCCCAGTTCTGCAGCCTTATGGGAATCAGGTGTTGTCCCCAGTGTACATAGAATTCTTCTTTGCAGCCAAAATAGTCTAACATGCATTTTGTTAACTGGAACTGGAGCAGCAAAACAAAGAAAACAAATGCCTCATTTTCCAGCTTTGTGGGTGAGCGAACTGTAAGTGAAGATTATAATGATGGACACTGATGGCCTTAAACCAGCTGCCTCAGGAATCTGCCAAGAACTTTGCTGAAAATATGTTACTCATCTTAGCAACAGAGCTAAGACTTATCACACACCTGCCCAACTTTATTTTAATGAAGTTACTTCTGATCTGACAGCTCAGGCATTGTCAGTTTCATCCAGAACAATTTACAAACTTGGAACCTAAGCCTGTAAACTCTTAATCATTTGATGAATCCCATTGAAGACAATGGGAGTATTTGCATGACTATGGACCACTTTTGTGGAATGGTAAGAGTTTCAGAAGCCTGTTCCTATAAAGGAAGTTGAATCCCCCATTGAAATGAAATGTTTGGGTACAATACCATAAAGCAGTTTAGGATACAGTTCTACTTAAAATTTGTCTTTTAATAAGTCAAACATATGCTGAAATGGCTCCGCACCCAACTCCCATATTCCATATAAACAGACTGAAATACTACATATTTGGGGGGAAAGTGAGTAGTTAAGCATATTGATGTTTGTATATACAAAGGGGAGTGTCGGAGGGGACAGGGAGAGCGTGTGGGCCCCAGGCTGGCGGTGGGTAGGGGTCACATGAGGAGGTCACATGCCCCCCCTTGTGTCCCTCCCATGAGTGCAGTACCAGCAAGATATTATTTCTACTTGCACCACTGCTAACAGTTTAAAGACATCATGTCTCACTGTAGCTTTCTGGATGAAACTGTCAGCAATCTTATTTACATCTAGTTCCCTGGTATTGTCTTGATGCACATTAAGGACAGCTACATTATTCAGTTGTGTCTGTCCCATTGATGATTGGAGATGATTTTTAGATCTTTTCAAGCTGGAGAATGAATTCAGGGAGATAACTGCACAGTGAGAAGGATTCTTATAAATTTGCAGATGACTCCAAGCTCTCTTTCTTGATGGGCAACAGCTAATTTAGGAATCATCATTTTGTAGGTATAGTTGGGATTATATTTTGCCATGTGTATTACTTTGCATTTAACATTGAATTTCATCTGCCATTTTGTTGCCAAAGCACCCAGTTTTGTGAGATCCCTTTGTAACTCTTAATTAAGTCCAAAGCAGGCTGCAATCTTGAGTAATTACCACTTTTGAAGTGGTAATGAGAGTGGCCCATTTCAGACAGTTGACAAGAAGGTGTGAGTAACAGTAGGGAGACAGACCAGTCCTCGCTTACAGACAGCCCCCCAACCTGAAGCAAATACTCACCAGCAACAAAAACACCAACCCAGGAACCAAACCCTGCAATAAACCCCGGTGCCAACTCTGTCCACATATCTATTCAAGGGACACTATGATAGGACCTAACCACATCAGCCACACCATCAGGGGCTCGTTCACCTGCACCTCTACCAATGTGATATGTGCCAGCAATGCCCCTCTGCCATGTACATTGGCCAAACTGGACAGTCTCTATGCAAAAGAATAAATGGACACTAATCTGACATCAGGAATCATAACATTCAAAAACCAGTCGGCGAACACTTCAGTCTCTCTGGTCATTCAATAACAGACCTAAAAGTGGCAATTCTTCAACAACAAAAATTCAAAAACAGACTCCAACATGAAACTGCAGAACTGGAATTGATTTGCAAACTGGACACCATCAGATTAGGCCTGAATAAAGACTGGGAGTGGTTGGGTCATTACAAAACCTAAACCTAATTTCCCCAATACTAATTTCCCCCTATTATTACTCACACCTTGTTGTCAACTGTCTGAAATGGGCCACTCTCATTACCACTTCAAAAGTTATTTTGCCTCCCTTGGTATCCTGCTGTTAATTCAATTGTCTCATTAGATTGACCTCACATTTGGTAAGGCAACTCCCATCGTTTCATGTATTTATATCTGCTCCTGTATTTTCCACTCCATGCACCTGAGGAAGTGGGTTCTAGCCCAGGAAAGCTTATGCCCAAATAAATTTGTTAGTCTCTAAGGTGCCACAAGGACTCCTCATTGTTTTTGAGTAATTTTGTATCGCATTCCACACTCAAGATCTGGCTCGTGCGTGCTGAGCACCCACTATTTTTTTCCAGGGGTGCATCAGCCCCAGAACACCCACGGAGTCAGCACCTATGCAGGTTTGACAATTTTAGTTTTAATATCTCTGATATTACTGAAGGGCTTTAGGATGTCTGGATAAAAAGGACAAGGATTTATTAGGATGTTCATTATTACTCTGGCTGGAACTACTAACCCAAGAGAGGTATATTCAATATCAACCACCATCTCTAACAAGTGGTATTTGGTCATTGCAGCCTCATGGGATGTGGGTTTTCAGCGTGAAACTTTGCGGTTTCCTCCTAAACCACCCTATAGGTGGCTGGCCCCTCAGCCTCCTATGTAGTCCTCTGTGGCACAGCCTGACTCCCACAGGCCCCTTGCCGCTCTGGTTACCATCCTTCCGCAGAGAGAGAGAAAGAAGCCATCCCTTGAGCAGACTTCTATCCTACCCCTCCTCCTACTCCCCCACTCCAGGACTGCCATGTTGTCTGCTCTTTCATCCACTGGTCTCAGGAACATTCATTGCACCTTGTTGAGAAAATTCACCTTGACATCTCTCCCCATTGTGTGTGGGGCAGCAGGCAGGAGAGGGACTGCCCTGGGGTTACTATTTGCTCACTCTCTGTCCTGAGGTATAACAGGATCTCCCTTAGAAGGTGGTTGGATGGCATCTGCCCAAACCCTACCCTGCAAAGGCTCACAAAAGTTGGATAATTGATTGGTCTGGGAGATGCATTTGAGCTAGCAAAGTTCATTTCAAGGACTAGAGGAGACAACTGAATTCTACAGAGCTGGCTGCTACCGCAAGGTGATGGGGTCTGAGCAGAGAGGGTTTCAGGGAGTTAGCTTCATGGACAGTCACTTTCCCGAGCACTGGGAAGTGTCCCTTCAGACTTTTCCAATGAGCCAAACCTTCCCAGCCTGAACCATTTTGGGGCCTTAAGAGATTCTCTTGTGCAGAGGCTGGGACATGTCTCTCCTGGAGGAGAGACTGTTACTCAACATTGCAGTTCTATCAGGATTATCCATGACTGCTGAATTTCAAACCTGACTCCTCTAAATGTCCCTGAAGACAAGTCTGGCTGCTGTATGAGAGGGTGTCACAAGGGCAATGGGACCAGCCCTGCCTATGCCATAATTAGCTACCTCCCAGCTGAAGGAGAGAGGATTAATTGTGGTCAAGTGACAATCTGATGAATACATGGGCCTCAAAGGGCAGAGAATGCACTTTAGAGGAGGAACCATAGGGAAAAAGTTGGGTGCCCATGGAAGGGGCTGGAAGGAGCAAGGGAGTCAGGGCTTCATTGCAGAGAGAGTTAAAAAGAGCCCAGAAGAGACTGGGAACTGAGCCCAGAGGGCAGGCTGGAGAGGAGTCCCAGGGGGGCAGAAGAACTTTTTGTTTGTATGGACTCTTGTTACCCAGGTTAAGTTTGGTTAGTGACTTGGATGGAGGGCTAAGCCACATCACTAACTCCACCCTGTGTGGGGAAGGTTGAGGGGATCTGCCTCTAAGGAGGAAATTGAGGCAGGGAACATCTGCAGAGCTCTCCTTTCACTCTTGATTTCATTCAGTCTTGGGTGGGATTTGACATACTAGAATAAGGGGGATGGATGGGGGAAATTCATTGCCTGCCTATATTAACCCCAGTGTCCTGGCCAAATTCCAACTCCATCACTTCTATTTTCCCTACATAAAATAGCCTGCACCCCCTGCATTTTCAATTAAAGTTATTCTTCACTCCCTCTTCTAAAAATATCTTTTTACAGTATTGCTTGTACAGGGTGGCTGCCAAATTCCACCCCAGAAGTAGCTGCATTTCCCTGCTGGGTGATCCATATTCACACAGCAATATGCTTTCACTGTTTCCAGACAGGCTGATGCTACTGCTTCTCACACCAGCTTTCAGTCCCAGTCGCCTGCTCTGGATTCATCCCCCTCCCACCTACTTTCACTGTAACAAGCTGGTGCATGCCCCTCCAACCGCCTGAACAAAACCGTGACATCAGCACTTACTTAATTCCTCCTAGATGAGGAATCGAGTCCCCTTCTGGTTCCAGTCGTCCGTCTCAGACTGGAAGAGTAGCCCAGGCCAAGCCTCCCGAGCCGGCAGGCAGGGGGAATACCCACAGCCCACACAGACACAGTAGCCGCTGGCCTTGTCCCCAGAGAGCTGCTGTCTGTCTAACCTCGTCGTCTCCTACCACAACTGGGACAAGAGCACAAGTGCAAAAGGTTGGGTGATGTGTGTGTGTGTGTGAGTGCGTGCACGCTAGGGGATAGAAGCAAATTGCTCTCTCATACAGAAAGCTGCTTCCAATGGACAGCAGAGAGCAACCTTAGCAGATGGATAATTCTTGGTTTGGTGGAGACAGGGCTGACGAGCCGCCTTTGGCAGTGGAACTCAGATTGCTTGTGCTGGAGATAGAGGACCCGCGGCTGCTGTTATTGCTCTACTTGCCATTGTATTTTCCAAGATGCCAGGAGCTGCCAACCCCTCCTCCCCTTTCTCTGATCTCCTGCTTTGATCTCCTTTTTGCCGGGGATTGGCGGGGAGAGGATGGGGCTCTGGCTCTGGGTTGGCCAGCCTGTTTGTCACTCATGAGCTTTTGCTGCTGCAGGGAGATTGAGGTTAAACAGTGGGAAGCTGGGATTTTAGCACTATGCACTCTCAGTCTGGAAGGATGCCACATGCCATTGCCCCACAGAATTGGCGGGGGGCGGAGAGGGGAGATTTTAGCTCCTATATAACCTTTAGGATTGTGTTTCGCTTTGCAGTGCTCCCATCGGGCTTGGTTATATGGAATTCCAGCCTTGTCCAAGTCTTCTCAGGGGAAATCCACCAAGAGAGCATTTGTCCCCGCCCATAACCACTGTGCCTTTTACCCAGTGCAATTTCCTCACGTCTCTGCCAGTGATGCTCATGACAATTGGTACTTTGCCCTATTGTCTTTCCAGGGGTGCTGGAACAATTTTTACAGTGGATGTGTTGAAATCAGAAACCATGTATTTTGTTATTACTCCTTCAAGCAAGGGGGTGCTATCCCTACTTCCAGCACCCGTGTCTTGCATCTTTCATCTGAGGATCTCAAAGTGAGACACACACACAACTTTAACTGGTGCCTCGTATCCAATCTTGTAGTTTCAGCCTCTGTCTGTGGGAAGGAATTTGGAAGATAGAGGCCGTGGAAATCGAGCTCCTTTACACTGGGGTCAGTCAGGAGCGGCTTTATGACATTTCACCAGCATAAAATCAACCTGCTCTAAGTGGAAGCAGCATCGGCATCAGATGCATGCATGTTGCTCACCTGTCTATTTAGAAAACATCACTGGACATTGGCAATACGAGGAGAGAGGAGCTGGAGTGCCTTTGAGAAGCAACGTCGGGAAAGTAACTGAAATACTTATCTGATAGGTTGTCCCTCAGTAAATACAATCCATCCTAAATTCTCAATTACTGAGGGACAATCTACACTCATTGTTATATTTGCTTTCCACAAGCTACTCTTGGTATAACCTTTTATGAGTGATGTATCTGGATGTTAGTATCTAAACTGTTTTGTTAAATTTATTAACCTTAATTTGGGATATTGCAGATTGGGTACTATATATATATATATATATATATATATATATATATATATATATATATATATTATGACTTTTAAACCAAACTTTGTACTTTTGGACAATTCAAGCATTACATTCAGATGTATAGTCACTCTTTGCTTAACCTGTGTATTTGATAATTTTAACATTAGCTTTAATAAAAAAATTAAACCTTTTATTGGACTAACTTCTGTTGGTGAGAGAGAGAAACTTTCCAGGTTCCACAGAGAAGAGACCCTTGTGTTAGTTGCTGAAACCACTTGAATAAGGACTGGGAATGGCTGAGCCATTACAAACATTGAATCTATCTCCCCTTGTAAGTATTCTCACACTTCTTATCAAACTGTCTGTACTGGGCTAGCTTGATTATCACTTCAAAAGTTTTTTTTCTCTTAATTAATTGGCCTCTCAGAGTTGGTAAGACAACTCCCACCTGTTTATGCTCTCTGTATGTGTGTATATATATCTCCTCAATATATGTTCCATTCTATATGCATCCGAAGAAGTGGACTGTAGTCCACGAAAGCTTATGCTCTAATAAATTTGTTAGTCTCTAAGGTGCCACAAGTACTCCTGTTCTTCTTTTGGCTGAAACCAGTCCCCTGAATTATGTTGATTGTTTGCATTGTGACTGCCACTGGAGATTTCATGGACGGCTGAGGATTGGAATTGTGCACACGTGTAACCACCAAAGGACAGTCCCTGCCCCCAAAGGTCTTCCAGTCTAAGTAGAACAGATCCCATTAGATCCCATGTCTGGATCATGAGGCACGGGGTCCAGTCTTCAAAGTTGGCTGCCTGAGTCTTCCAAGGAAGGGCACTGTTAATTGCATAATGGGGTTTAATGAAACTGAGGAATATCTGTTCTGAACTCCTGAAAATACCCCAGCCGGGACCTAGCAGTCACTCTGGTGCAAGCGGCACTGTTCGGGGACGCTCCCTTATCATCCACCTCTGCACTGGGACCTTTTTTCCAGGGCGCAAGGGCGGGGCCGCCGGGGTTGGTGGAGAAGCGGCCTCCTCCCCGCTGCGGGGTGGGACTGTTCGAGCTGCTGCAGCCGCGCTGAGCTCTTCCTTTTCTTCCCCCCACCCGCCGCCGCTCTCCCTGGAGCCCTGCTGGGTGCGGAACAGTGCAGCGAGGGGAACTGTGCACGGAGGTCGCGGTTGCACCCTGGGTTGCGTTGCCTGCAGCCCCAGCAGGAAGTGCCCTGAGTGCTAGTCGATAGAACGTGCCGCGGCGGCGCGCGCTGCAGGCACCGGCTTTTCCCGGGGAGTCCCGGACTCAAACCCGCTGGGCGGGCTCGGGTCCCGCACAGGGGAAAAGGCAGCAGGGGCTGCCAGGAGTCTGGGTCGCTGGTATGTTGTAAATAACCTGGTGGCTTTTCTGTCCCAGCACCTAGGCTCCGGAACAGGCGGGAAACCCCAAATAACTCCCCTCCCCCCTCTGGCTGGTTGTTTCTGGGGTTATTTGTTTGTTTTGCGTTTTCCTCAGCACAGCGGGATAAAATCCATGGAGTCCGTCTGGTTCTTCCTGCTTCTAGTCAGTTCCCCCCAGGTCTGTTGCCGCGCTGGGGATGCAAATGCTGCACGGAGGGGGGATATGACAGTGTGTGTCGTTAAAAGCTGCTGTTCCCACTAGTCTCGTTTAAAAACAAACCAAGGCGCGAACATTTCCCTTAGTAAAGTTAGTAAAACTTCCGGGCGCGGGGAGAGGTTACAACATCCAATATTTTGGACAGAGGTGGGTTGAATCTGTCCCTTTAATTCTCACCTGTGTTATTCCTCATAGGAAAACCTTTGTCGTTCTATTCCAGGCCATACTGCAGCTGGGAAAGGTTATTTTGCTTTTCATAATGACCCTCTATGCAAGGGGGACAGGCATCTCGTAGGGTTGTTAAGCAGCACCTCCGTCAACCTTCCAAAAAGAAAATGTGGGGGTAAGGAGAAGCCATAGCAGCTGCAGAGAGCAAGGACTGAGAAGGGAGAGTATCCCCTCACAGAGAACAACTAGGGAAAGTTTTGGCCTGTGTTCTCCATTAAATCACAACTCCGAAGTGTGGTGTTGAACAATTGTTTTGTAGAGTTCTGGCTCCCTTTCTCTTTTTCCTTCTGGTCTTCCTGTTTATTTCTCTTCATTCCATGCATGGATGCAGCTGTTCTCTCCCCAAGATGTCCAGGGCTTCCCTCTGGCAGATTTTCCTGTCCTGACCTGGCCTTTCTCCACTTTAGCGTGTTTCTTCCCCCCCCCCCCCCCCATTCCTACCCTTCATGAGCCAATCTACCTTCTATCCCCTCTTCCCCATTTGCCTGTCCTCTCTCCTTTCCCATGCCCAACCTCTTCACATGGAGACCGGAGCCCAACTACTGCTCACTCTCCAATGCAGCTGATGAGAGTGTTTTGGAGGGTGACTGGCAGTGAATTTGCGAGGCTCTCACTCTTTCACTCCAAGTGTCATGAGCTCACATTAAGATGAAGAATTTGGGACAGACTGGAAATAGAACAAGGGTGGCGGGATACAGAGATGGTGCATTGGGGAGAATACAACCGAGGCAGCAGGACACGCTGTCCAATGCAGCCATCTCAGGTGCATTGTGGGACAAAAGGTCCAAGACCAAGAAGTGATGGCTGTTTAACCATAGCTTTGTACTGGCTTCTCCTCAACCAAATGTGTTGACTGGCCCATCCTTAGAGGGACAGGCCTGCAAAGCTGAGCAGCATTACTATGATATGGACTCCAGAGGCAGCGCTCTCCGGGAGAGAGACTAATGTGCTCCCAGTTAGATTTCATGAGTCATTGTGTTTGTGGAATCATTTTACACCTTGTAAGCAAGTTTTGATACTAAGGATTGGTGCCGGAGCCAGGAGTCTGTTTATCCAGAGCACAAGCAACAGCATGCCATGGTCCCCACAGACCACCAGCAACGTGCCTCAACCCAGCAGCGACCATCTACAGGAGTGACAGGGGAGTCTGGACTCTGCATCTATTCGCTGCCTCTTCTGTAATGCCAGCAAGAGGGTGGGGAGCACTTTGAGCCAGTTATGGCAGTGGTTTGGTGTGTGGATGTTTGTCCACAGGGCAGGGGGCTGAGACCATGGACTCATTTCACATGGGAGTCACCCTTTGGACTGTAACTCTCAGTTGCTACTGTCCAAGGCGAAACGGAGCTGGTGACTGAGAGGCGAAAAGCCCCGTTTCCTGCTCCCCATTCCCAGTGTCCTGCCCCTACTAGTTCCCTGCTGTTTAATCTCAATCCTTTAAACATAGATGCATTTTGTGATAGCATGAATGATTGTTTGTGTTTTCCTGTGCACCATGAGTGCCTTTTTGGCTGGGAGTGGGGAAAGCACCCTGCTCTCTGGTGGGTGGATTCCCTTTGACTCACTAGCCCATAAGCCACATGTGCATGCGCTCTCTCTCTCTCCCTCTCTCTCTCTCTCAGCAGAGGAATGGTGCCCTGAGCTGGTGCCTTGCTGAGAGGAGATGCCCGCAGGATGCTTTTCACAACGCCCGTGGGCATGAGAAGACTCCCGCAGCAGCAGAGTGTCTGGTGGGCATTTAGCAGCTGTGATGTGGGAGTGTCAGGTGGTGAGGAGACCATGCCGCTGGCCTGCCGAGGCTTGAGATTGACTAGGTCTGGTGAAGGTGGCCTGGGAAGGAAGGACACACTTGGCAGCTTGGAAACCATAAGTGGCCTCTGATGAGATGAGGCTCCTCACCAGCCCGTTGCGCCGGATGCTGTTGGGCCTCCAGAATCTCTGTGAAGGAGAAGGAGGGAGTCCTGCCAAATGCTGTGTCCTAAACCCCCACCGCCTGCTTCGGAGGGAGAATTTCAGTGCTAAAGTGACAGCCATTGAGCTGGTCAGCTACTGGCGAGGTGTGTTTGAGGCGAATGGGATCCCTGAAGCACAGGAATCCAGCGAGTATATCGTTTCCTACGTCCTGGGAGCAAAGACAGTTAAGTGGTGCAGAAGGAATTATGATTGTGTGGTTAGAGCACTCCTGATTCATCAGCAAACTTGGTGATCTTGACTAGATTGTTTAATCTCTCTGTGCCTCTGTTTCCGTAGCTATGAAATGGGGAGACTGACACTTTACTGTCTCATACAGGGATGGGGGTGAGGCTAAATTCATTAATTTTTGTAAAGTATTTTGCCCTCCTCTAATGATTTCTATACAGGGATCTGCCAGGGTTAGCACTGGTTGTAGCATGGGAAACAGGCACCCAGATTGTGCCCGGACCTGTGGCTGTGTGGCCTTGAATTTGGCCCACTCTCCTGAACCCCAGAACTTAGCAGGTAAATGCAGAGGAACTGTTTGAATCAGTGACTTCTAAGTCTCTATGTAGATTCTGCTAACGATTTGGGATCTCAAAGACTCTGGGGTGTTATTTATTGGTGAATGTTCAGGGACAGGAGAAAGAGGTGAGCAAGCTGCACAGTTGGGCAGGTATTAAAGTGATTTCCTCTTCAGTTTCACAGCTTGGGTGCTGGCAGCCTCTCCACCCCGCTCACATTGGAGCAGCGGCAGCAGATTCAGCAGCTTAGTATGAAGCGGCTACAAAGGTAGGAGTGTCCCCTTTTAAAATCATCCAGCATCTCTTCCTTCTAGTGGGAAGGAAGTAGCATGGAGGAAACAAACAGAGCGAGGGGGGTTGTGTTCACACTCAACATGCTAGAGCAGATGCTAGCGCCGTGTCGTTGTTGAATGACCAGGGAGCGGCGTAGTAGGAGTTTGCCATTAGAACAAGGAGGATGCATGGGGTGAAACTTTACAAAAGAGGCCAGGCCCAATTGGATGTTGGCTCTGAGTTCATTAGAGAAACTACCAGTAGTGCCTTGTGCTGCCACTCCCCTATCAGTTTCCACTGGCTATGGTCCTCTTCTCAGCTCCCTGACCTCAACTGTTGTGCAGTGTTGCCGTGCAGTGTTAAATAGTTGTCACGTTCCACCCCAGAGATGGCAGATCCAGCCTCTGGGGAATTTTCCTGATGTTGGGGTCTCCCTGGCTGTTGTAGAGTTGGCAAAACCCAGTATTCCCCTCCCTCCCCACAGGATCTCTCAGTACAGGGTGAATTGGGCTTGGTGTCTGCAAGTCACCTGGAATTGGAGATGATGGGGCAGTCTGTGAGGAGAGGAAATGCTTAGGGACTTGAATCATTGAGAAAACTGAGACCTCCAGGAAGGCATCTGGAGTGAGCCTAGAAGAGATATGGAAAAAAACTTAACCCTTTGGCTACTGCAGACATACATCCTCCCAATTATCCATGTGACCGGTGATTATGGAACATGCTTGTGTCCTGCAGTGAGGGTTACCTCTGCAATGCATGACAGGGGAGTATGTAGGGGATTCTAGAAGAGGCATTGTGTGTCAGCAGTGGATGCTGGGCTTCATGTATTATCTCCTCACTGCCCATGTGCTCATGGATCATCTTGTTAGACCCCTTCAGTTCCACATCCAAGGATCTTTAGCAGTGCCAGGCATTGCCCTCCATCCCCTGAAGCGAAGGTGCTGGCAATGACAATGCCCATGGCTTGGAGGTTGATAAGAAGGTGATTGAGGGCTTGTCTGTAACAGGGAAGCCTACTCCTAATGTGATGCGTAACCCACCCCGTCCTGTTGCAGGATGCCTGTGCAGTACGTCCTTGGTGAGTGGGATTTCCGGGAACTGACCCTCAAGATGAGACCCCCAGTCTTCATTCCTCGGCCCGAGACAGAGGTAAGACCTTGGAAAGGAGGCGTTTAAACTGCTTTTCCATGCACTGAATTGCTACAGATGTGCCCTGTACTGCATGAGAGTCTGTCTATAGGTGATGAGTTGCCCAGACCGACCACCTCACGCTTCCTTGGGAGGGGAGGGGGGAGGGTGGAGAGGAGGCAGAAAGGAGATATCTGAGACTGTTCTAGGCGAACTTTGCTTCCTGGCCCATGCTGTTGGGTGATAGACTGTGTTTCTCCCAGCCCCACACTAGGGCAGACTTTGCTAGCGAATCTATTTCACCTTGGCCAGTCACAAGGAAACCCCAAGTGGAAGTAGTTGGAGTATTTTCCTTTTTTTCTGCTATGGTAATGGCTTTCTCCATTGGTTAAGGACATTGTTAATAGAGCCCATGGCTTGCTACTTTGATACCAGAATAAGAAGCCTGCAGCTATTCAGAGCTTATGTTAACAAAATCAGCCTGTGGTTGAAGGTAGCAATCACTCTTCTTGAAATCTCAGGATATTGGTAGTGGGATACCTGGAGCCTATTTGTGTCTTTGCTGCTTCAGATTGAGCCTGGGTTGGTAGAGGATGGAAGCTGTTCCCTTTGGGTAGCTTCTGCAGGACAAGCACTGAAGAAACTGGACTCAGATCACTGACTCATTCCCTAGGCCACCAAACAGGTCATTTCTGGCATGGACTGGATTTGAACCAGTGTCTAGACATGGTGGGGTCATACCGATCCCTTGAGTCACCCATGTGTTCCTCTGTCACCATTCCAGGTGGATAAGTAAGGAAACTGGATGGCTAAGAGGACTGGCCATGGAGCTTTTCATCTCTGGCTCAAATCTGCTCCCAACTGGTTAGTAACTAAGTGCTTTTACCATTTGACTACAGCTTAATGGCCATTATGAACTAAATTGGTGGTTCACTGCTCAGCTCCTCCTAGGCAGGTGCCCACGTCACAAAAGTGACTGATACAATTAGCCTCCTTGCTGGTAGTCTCAGAGATGCCCAAGGCAGGATGAGTCATGGAGACTGAAATACGTAACCCATATAGGACAGATCTGCTAGCTCACGGGTGAGATGTATTGGGGATGGGGGGGAAGACTGTGTGGAAAGCACCTAGATGTACTGTACCTGATCTGTAGATAAAGAGAGGACCTCCAGTCCCCAGGGTTGTCCATCCTGCTTCTTTCATTAATCAAAAATAAAATATTTGAGAAAAAAACATTTATATTATTTGATCAGGCAAGAGTATAGGAGTCCGATCCAGCTCTTCCTGAAGTCAGTGGCAAAGCTCCCATTGATTTTAATGGGAGGACGAGCAGGCCCTAGGTGAAGAATCCCATTATTCTAGCTTGTACAGTGACAATATGAATGTTCAGCGCTGGAGTCCCAGTCAGGACTGTGACATCAGCACAACCTCATTAATTTCCTACTAATAGAGCCCCGGAAATCTGTGGATGTCTGCATCCTTGGACCATGTTTGCAGATCGTGGATTGGATGCAGATACACATTTTTTATCCATGCAATTCTACCTACTAGGCAAAATTGCACCAAGATTGCTTTCTCTAAATGTAGTGCTCGCATCCAAGAGTGGAGACTGCCAGAGTTGTGTCTAATGCCTCGCTTTTATCATGCTGGTTATGATGATCCAGTTTGGAGCAGGTGCCCTGAATGATGATTGTTTTCTTAATTAGAAAGCTGCCCCTCAACAGCTACATCCAAAATCAACAGCCAAAAAGGAGAGTTTCTAGTAGCTGTGTTGCACAGGTAGTCCTGTTCCTGTCAACTTCAGAGAACATTTCCGGCCTCTGACCCTCTAATTCATGGCTGCAATGTTGGAACAAATGCCAGAGGAGGGAGCCTGTATGTTCTGAAAGTTAAAACATCTGCTGATGAGGCTTCCTTCGGTGCTATGCTCTAATTCTTTCCATGCAACACCAGCCCCGCTAGTCCTTAAACACAGGTCTATTGCATACAGAGCAGGCCATGATTGTCAATGCAAGAGAGCATTGCTGGTTGTGCCCATGTGCTTGCATGGTTTGGTAAATGCATCTCCACTGGCCCAAATTACAATGCAGTGTGCTGGAACATGCTACATTTAAAGGTGTTCAGCGCAGGCAGGAACCCTGTCTACAAGGGAAATTTTTACAAGTTAGACCACTATAACCCATTGTGTGGACACTCCTATTCCAGTGTAAGAGTGGCTTTTTTTTTTTTTTTTTTTTTTTTTTTTTTTTTTTGGTATAGTTGAATCCCTTCACAAGTGACATAAATTAAACGTAAAGGAGGTCACTGTAAACTGGAATAAGACTGCCCACATAGGAGTTGATCCTGGTATAACTACAGTGATTCACACCTTAGGTTATAACAAAAGATCTTGCCCATGCAGACAAGGCCCTAGACATCCCAGCCACAGTGCCTTTTTATCCAACAAAATGAAGCCACATTCCTTCATTCCACCGAGTGGATCCCAGCTGAAATCTCCTCAGGGTCACCCCTCTTCTGCATGTGGGCGCCGAACCCTTTGTTGGTGCACTCCTAGAAATTCAAAAGGCTTTACATTTCCCCTTTGTTGAGGTTCCTGGGAATGTTTCTTATGTCAGCGAATTCCTTTGTAGAGAGACATGGCATGTCTTGCCACCCACTAATTTAGATCTAATTTGCCAAGCCTAACTGGAAGGAGGAAGAAATCAGGCAGGTACTTGTGAGAGGCCAGAGGCTGGCAGGCAGGTGGTCTGTGCTGCTGCTGAGTTTAGGAGGACAGAGGAGTTGTCCTATGTATCATTTCATCTGGAAATATAAGCGGAAATAACAAAGGATCTGATGAGTGAGAGTGATAGGGAGGAGTAGTGGGAGGGTGCTGATGAGTAGGGGTTAGAGGAGAACCTACCCTGTGGCAGAGTAAGTATCTGTCTTACTCAGAAAGCAGAGTAGCAGCAGCATATGCCCCAGGCTGCTGCTGCTTCTCTTGTAGCTGTTGCTGTTTCTTGGCTTTCTGTTGTCTCATCATAATTTCTGTCACGTCATATGCTGGTCAGCAGTGGCGTGGCGAAAGATGGTGAGGTATGCTGAGCTTCACTCTTGCTGCTGTGTAAGTCTGTGTATTTCTCAGGTCTGATTCTGTTGATTGTACATTAAATAATGGGAGCACCTGCTGCTGGCTCTGATGAAGCTGCTGAATTTTGAACCAGCCACTTCTGGTATCTGATGCAGAGACAACTGAAGATCTGTGTGTTCTTTCTGCCTGGCCTTAATCCCATCCTACCCTGTCACCATTCCCAGCCATGCCCTCTAGTTTAATGTCAAGCTGACAAAAACATTGGGAACTCAGTTGTTTGTTGTCTTGAGAAGGTGTGTGGGCAAGACCATTTACATCACAATCACACCAAACACGTGGCCTAGTTATCAGGCCGTTGACACTATGTGGTAGCACTCATGGGCCAGTTTTGGGGGAGGATAGTTGGATAGGAAGTGGGTGGGGACAGGTCCAGATATTGAGCACCATCCAGCTGGATGATGCTTTGTGCATGTACTCTTTCCAAGCACTACGTACTGTGTATAATCTGTTGCACAAACTGAGTGGGTGTCCAGCTCCTTTCACTCTGCTGCTTCGGACATTGAGCTCTGTGTGGTGTGTTTCAGGGGTGGGTGTTGCTTTGCATATGTCGCCAATGTAACTTTTCAGGAATTCCATTTTACTTTAAAAATGCAACAGGAAAATCTCTAATTTATTTTTTGACCAAATAATGTAGTCAGTACATTTGAGCGGTCTTCCTGCTTGTGATTTGTCTGCAAGCAATTTGCAATGTTCTCATAGTGATTGGTGGTTAGAAACCATTCACCAGATAACGTCTGAATAATTCTTGGTCTGTAGATCATCCACAGGCAGCTCACTGCCAGTAATTGTTATCCCATATTTGAACTGGTTCATTCTGATTGCACGCAAGTCATCTGGCATGTTTCTGTTCCATGATTGGCTGAGTGTAACTCTTACTATTGAGACTCTGATGCAGATATATTTACAAGTACAAAATGTGCTTCCTGTTGCTATTTGGTGAAACTTTGCTGCTTCCACAAATGTTCCTGCCTGTAAACGTGGGCACAAGCTAGGAGAAGGAGCTGTCTTTATTACACATTTGTATTGCACCTAGTACAATGGAGTCCTGGTTCTTGATTGGGACCCCCAAGGTGCTACATTAGTACAAAAAAGAATAAGGAAACAGACACGTAAGGAGTGTGAAACCAGCAAAATCATATTTGATTGTATGAGTGAATATATAAATGAAAAATAAACTCCTTTTTCTGGTTTTCTTTTTCACCTGTGTGAAATTCATCACTTTCTAGTCTATTCAAGTTCTTACGCTGTGCCCATCTCCATGGTGTGTAGACTCTCAACCCACAATTTTTTGCATTAATTTCAGCTCATACGGTTTCACACCCTTTCTTGTATTTTACATTAGCATTTGGATTTCTTTGAAACCCATCAGGGTGAAGCTGAAACTTCATGTGAATCAGAGTTCTTTTAAGCTCTAATCATTGACTTTGGGTCCATGAGTGCTCGTTCAGTTCAGATCCTTACCAGATTTCTTTAAGAAACCGATACTAAACTGTCTCAGAAAATTTCTGCCTATTCAAGGGCTGCATAAGATTTGAGTATCAAAGTGAAAGGCTTAAGACACCAAAAACCTTTTGCAAGCAAGGTGGCTGGCTTTATTTCTGTATTTACACTCCAGATTTACCTGTATTAGCAGTTTGCATGGGTGGAGATTTTCTTGCCAAAGGTTGGCTCTTCTCTACTTTTCATGTATTGTTATTGTTATGTATCTTATTTTTTGGATTGAAGTGGTGCCATCATGGACCAGGACCCATTGTCGTAGGTTCTGTAGAAACACAAAAATACAGTCCCTACCCCAAAGAATTTACAGTCTAGATAGAGTATAATTCCACAATGGGTCCTTGGTCTTTTGGGGAAACACCTTCCACAAATTCCCAGGCTAGATTGTGTGCTGTTCTTCTGCATAGTCTACAGGTGTTTTAGCCTCTTATGGAATAGAGAAAAATAAAATCATGTGAAGGATGTCTCAAACCAGAGGCAAACCAGATATTATCTTACATGTGTAACCTCAGGCTAAATTAAGCCTCATCATAATTTCACACATAGGAGTTTTTAATTTGGTCCTATTGTTTACCTCCTACCCTGTTTCCCCGAAAATAAGACATCCTCCGAAAATAAGGCCTACTTACAGTTTTGCCTCTCGTTGTAATATAAGGCATCCCCCCGATAATAAGACCTCCCCGATAATAAGGCATCCACCGATAATAAGGCATTTTTCATTTCTGAAAAATAAGACATCCCCTGAAAATAAGACCTAACGCATCTTTGGGAGCAAAAATTAATATAAGACACTGTCTTATTTTCGGGGAAACAGGGTAGATTATTTTGGTAACACATATCTCACCCCTAGAGGGCACTCCAGGCTCAGATTCACTCCCCGCTCCCTAGGTTCCTTTGACTTCCAGGAATTATTTTCCTGTAGCTGATGATTAACAGGGTTTCCGGTGTCTGTTTTCCTCCCTGAGTGAGGCTATATTTTTTGGCAAATGAAGGCTCGCTTTTAAAAGTAAACATTGTCTCCCTCCAAATCCCTCTCTTCTGGAGATGGCTTTCCTGCCAGAGAGGGACAGTTCGGTCCAGTCAGAACCTTCTGAAATGCCTTCCTGTGGACTTGCTGAATGGAGAGCCACAGGAAGGGACAACTTCCAGTTATCCTTAGGAGGCTTTGCTCCCTGAGCCGCAGAATGGTTAACTAGCACTACCTCTGACCCTCCCCTTAGGCCTTGTCAGGGCTCACCGCCCCACCTTGAGCCTTAGGGGATTCATCGTGGCAATCTTTGACACATCCACAGCCCTGTGGCTCGCTGGGACATCAGCACCATTTCAGAGCTGTAGGAGGCTTTTTAATCCCAGACAAACCTGTCTTAGATTGGTTGTGGGGGCTAGATCATAGAAATAAATCACTGACCTGTAAAGAGGAAAGGATGGAGTCAGGACCAAGGGCTTGGCCACACTTCCAAGTTACAGTGTGTTAAAGGAGCCCCGGGCGCACTAGCTCACTACCTGTCCACACTGGCACGGCATGTAGAGCGCTCTGACTCCACGGTTAGAGCGCTCTTGGTACTCCACCTCAGCGAGTAGAATAACGTTTGATGTGCCCCAGCGTCAGTGTGAACGGGGTGTTACATTATTGCACTCTCATCAGCATCCGGAAATGTCCCATAATCCCCTTAAATCAAGTGGCCACTCTTGTCATTGTTTTGGATAAGCCCTTTGAAAGCTCCATTTGACAGCCGGCTGTTTATCTGCTACGAGACAAAGCAACCATTACTGTGGAATGCTGTGTGTGAGAGAGAGAGAGGCGGGGGCGGGGGGGTCTGCTGCTGTCTGAACTTACAAGACAACATGCTGACATGCTCTCAGCCCCCCCAAAACCCACTCTCTCTCCCCCCACATACACACAACACACTCCCTGTCACACTCCACCCCACCCCCACATTGGAAACGCACGTTGCAGCCACTTGCATGCTGGGATAGCTACCACAATGCACTGCTCTCTGTGGCCGTTGCAAGAGCTGCTAATGTGGCCACGCCAGTGCACTGTCAGCTGTCAGTGTGGACAGACTGCAGCGTTTTCCCTACTGCGCTCTAAGAAGGCAGGTTTAACTCAAAGCGCTCTACATCTGCAAGTATGGCCATGCCCTAAGAGGCACATTCAGCATGAGAGATGTGTGTGTATGAAAAATTGTAAACCCCATCTTCTGTGGTGCATGTTTCCGATACTCTACGTACAAAGACAGAAAAAAGGATGGCCGGCTGGCTAGCATTGCAGAGTTAAGTTTTTTTGGAGAACGTGCATCCTTAGTTGTGCATTTCTTAGGTTTCTGACTCTTTTTTTGTTCTGGCAAGAGCAGGGGTATTGTGTTTTATTTATTTGGGCATAAGCTTTCGTGAGTAAAAACCTCACTTCTTCGGATGCATCCGAAGAAGTGAGGTTTTTACTCTCGAAAGCTTATGCCCAAATAAATCTGTTAGTCTTTAAGGTGCCACCAGACTCCTTGTTGTTTTTGTAGATACAGACTAACATGGCTACCCCCTGATACTTGTGTTTTATTTATAACTCTGATGTTCTTGAATGGGAGTATGCACTAAAACCACTGCTGTCTACTTGTCCCCTTCAGCTAGCGGTGTGATTTCTAGATTGCAGAGATATACTCACATTAGCTCGAAAGAGTAGTGTAGCCACAGTAGCCTGGGGAATGGTATCATGATCCAGCTGCCCTGATTACGTACCCACAGTGTCCAGGTGGGTTTGTACTCATGGTAACTAGCCTGTGCCGCTGCTAACCACTGCCCATGTTACTGTGACTACAGCCATCGAGCTAGTGGGAGTATAGCTATGCGAGCTGGGAATCACACCCCTACCTTCAAGTGTAGGCTTTGCCTGAGTGACATTTTGTTCGTGCTGAAATATGTTATACCAGCATGTGATCAAAGTTTGACTCAAAGTGGGCTTTCATGGATTATAACTGAACTTTTAGTTAACCTTAATTATGAACTTTTTAATTTCTTCAGAGCCATACAAAAGGGAGAAGAACAAGAAAGATCTGGATTCATTAATCTGCATATTTAAATAGATTGCAAGGTGGGGGATTTCTCCACTATTTTATGTGTAAGTGGCATTATGTTCATCTGCTTGAGAAGCCATTATCGATGCTGGATGGATCGAAGCCTCTGTTTTTATTCCTCAGAGTCCTTGTTAATGCCACAAATTGCATCACGTTTCAGCAATTGCAGAAGGCCATGTCGTCTAGTGGTTAGAGCCATGGATTGGGAGCCAGGAGACTTGAATCCTCTTCCCAGTTTTGCCAGTGAGCTGCTCTGTGGCCCATGGCAAATCACTCCCCGCCTTTGTGCCTCTGACTTTCCTGTGTATGAGGTGGAGATGCCAAATCTTGCCCACCTTTGGAAAGGGCTTTGGGATCCTTTGATAAAAGGAGCTATGCTAGGGCAGCTGGGGAGTACCAAAAGAGACTTGAAAATGTCAATTTTTTAATTAAAAATCCCCAACCTTTCTTTGCAAACACAATTCGTTCCCCTCGGTGCTAGGCAGAGAGGAGGCAACTTTCCTTTTAAGGGCACACATGGACCTGGACATGCTTGGAATGAATTGACTTAATGTATGCTCTGGTTATCACCTCTCCACCATACTAGTTTTTCCTTGTATCTCTCAGCTCTCATACCACACATGGGCTCTTACTTTCCTGCCTTCCAAGCCTCTGCTCCTTTGGAATCCTGTTCTGTTTGAGACTGGGATCTCAGGTCCATGTTTTTCAGGTTCTTAGCTGAGAAGCAGTGTGGTTTAGCAGTTGAAGCACAGGATGGGAAGTCAGGACTAGAGCTGTGTGAAACTACTGCAGAAGAGTTTTGGGGAGAGTCATTTGAATAAAGTCTGCAGATTAGCTTGGACAGAATCCACGACCCATTTCCTTTGCCCCTAACCAACATTAGCCTAAATGGGGTTTTAGGAACACAGGAATTGCCAAACAGGAGTGGATCAGTGGTTCATGTCGTCTGGGATCCTGTCTTTGACAATGGCCAGTACTTGCAGCTCCAGAGGCAAGGCCGTCTCCAGGCACCAGCTGACCAAGCACATGCTTGGGGCGGCACTTTAGAAGGGGTGGCCAATCTTGGACTGGCAGGGGGTGCTCGTGGTGGTTTTTTTGTTTGTTTGATGGGGCGGCGCTCGAGGGTTTTTTTGTTTTGTTTCAGCCGGGCAGCACGGGAGGTGTTTTGGCAGCACGGCGCTGGGGGGGATGGGGGCTTCGGCGGCCCGGCGCTCCGGGGGCTTCGGCGGCCCGGCGCTCCGGGGGCTTCGGGGGTTTGGGCAGGGAGGTTGGGCGGCGCGGGAGGGGGGGTGTTACGGCGGTGCAGCGCTCTTCTTTTTTGCCTGGGGCGGCAAAAAAGTTAGAGCCGGCCCTGTCCAGAAGAAGCCAGCATTTTGCGAATGTTCAGGGGCAGCTATGAGGGGATGAAGATTAATGCTGGAGGCATCCATGTAGCTGCCTCCTGGTCTGTTTTGGATCAAAGGTCCCCCTCAGTGGCCTTGTGTTGGGCTGCTGCCCCAAAAGCACTAGTATGGCTGCCTCAGCGCCTCATTGGCATGGGGTTGTCTAGGGTCTGTGTGGGAGGCTCGTGGGTATGTGAGGTGTGTCCCTTTCCCCACGCTGCCAGCCAGTAGGTGAACTGGGATTGCTGTGAGCTGTGCTGCCATCTGAACATGGAGCTGGCCTGGAGGCCTAGTGTTTAAAAGGGGCAGGGGGGAATTTTCCATGGCTTCCATATGCTCACGTTTCCTGCTTGGCCTCCATGTGCCCTGCTGCAGATCGATTGGGAGCCAGTGGACAAACAGACAGGAGGGGGGCGATCAGATTAGGCTCTGCAGAGAGTCCTGGATTCTGGGAAGTGTGGTTTCTGGGGAAAAAAAACAACACGTGAAAACATTCCCAGGAAGCGACAGTCTGTGTCTCTGGGTGTTTGGACAGGAGTGTACAGCCAGCCTTCTGTATCCCTCACTGTCTCCCCCTGCTTCCCAACTCTAACCTGAGAGATTCACAGGCAGCACACCACCCGGGCTGTTGACCCTCAAACTTCATCTTCCCTGCTGCCTCAGGACACTTGAGCCAGGAATGGCATGACGCAAAGGTATGCTCCCAGGGAGTGCTGAGAAGCGTCAGAATCAGAGCCTGAAGGAAGAGTTTGGGGTGCTAAGAGGGTTAACATGCTATCTCCCTGCCCCTGCAGCTGTTAATTTTGTATTTTGTGTTATGTGAAAGAAAAACATGGGGTTACTCTCCAGTTTTTCTGACAGTACTGATTATTATTATTATTATTATTTATTATCTGTGCTATCATAGCGTATAGGAGCCCCAGTCATAGACCAGGAACTGATTGTGCTAGACCAGGGGTAGGCAACCTTTCAGAAGTGGTGAGCTGAGTCTTCATTTATTCACTCTAATTTAAGGTTTCACGTGCCAGTAATACATTTTAACATTTTTAGAAGGTCTCTTTCTATAAGTCTGTAATATATACCTAAACTATTGTTGTATGTAAAGTAAATAAGGGTTTTAAAATGTTTAAGAAGCTTCATATTAAATTAAAATGCAGAGCCCCCCAGATCGGTGGCAAGGACCCAGGCAGTGAAAGTGCCACTGAAAATCAGCTCGTGTGCCGCCTTCAGCACACGTGCCATAGGTTGCCTACCCCTGTGCTAGACGCTGTACAAACACAGAACATTGGGAAAGGCAGTCCCTGTTCCAATGAGCTTCCAACCTATAATACTCTGTCATCCCACTGCTGGGCCCACACACAGCTCTGCCACTGCACCTCAGCCCTGGCCTACAGCCCACCCTGTGGTACCTATCCTGCCCTCCTGTATGCACAGTATTGAACTGCAGCACCCCTGTCCTATGTCTATTAAGCGCAAAGGCTGCCAGCAGCACCAAACTGTGCAGGGTTTCTGTGGGACCATTATACAGCCACTGGAGGACAACTGGATATCAGCAGGCTCTTTTCTCTTGTACCCATAAGAGATTGCATGAGCCCCCCACCAAAGCCTAAGATGAATTGCTCTCTATACCTCTGCAGACAGCTTTCGCAGGGCAGTCTCCTAATGCAAATGGGAGGTAGGATGACATCAGCACAGCAGTGCTTGTCCAAAGTTCATACTGTGTTCCACCCTGGGAGGCAGAGAAGTGGTTGGGGTGAAGAGGTTAATTACACAGGAGATTTTCAGCATTTAACTAGTTTCTTGAGGAAGATGTTTTTCAAATAATTTGTTCTTGTAATGAGCCTGGACTCAGTGAATAGTTTGTGATGAATAACTTATTCCATGAAATTCACTTTTTTTTATTTAATTCACAAATTTCCTGTGAACGGCTTGTAAAATTCTATTAATCTGTCAAATAATTTTCCTGAACAATCATGGCCCTCAAAACATTCACTAACAGTTCAGTGTGATCTTCCATACATTTGAAACATTGGTTCATTTTGATTGGAAACACACACCGCACCCTGTGGTTTCTGTTCCCAGAGTGGATTACAATTAACTCTTAGGGCTTGACTCACTGTGGGTGCTACAGTGGCACAGCTACAGCCGTTTAGCATCATAGTGTAGGTGCTTCCTACAGCAATGGAAGGTTTTTTCCCACCAGTGTAAGTAATCCACCTCCCCGAGTGGCTGAAACTAGGTTGACAGAAGCATTCTTCCATTGACCTACCAGCTTGTATACTGGGGGGGTTAGGTCAGCAGAGCTACAACTCTCGGGTGTGAATTTTTCATGCCCCTGAGCGATGTAGCTGGATTGATCAACATTTTAAGTGTAGTCCCCCAGGCCTAGGAATCAAGTTTCCGGGGTGGATGCTTGTACTTTGAATCTTAGATTTGCTGCTGACGTGAATGTTTTTGCTGTTGGAAAGTGAGTAGCGAGAGGACATTCGGTGAATGGGACAGGGGACTGGGACAATGGAGACCTGGGTTCAGCAACAGATTTCCTATCCTTCAGTTCCCTCTCTGTCACATGGGGGTCGAATTTCTTACAGGAGTGTGGGGAGAATAAACCCATTAATGACTGCAAGGAGGTCAGATATCCCGGGGCATATGTAAGCATCTCTCTAGAAGACAGTGGAAAGGGGTGTGAACCTGGCCAGTTCAGATTCAGCATTTTGTTTCTAGCTAATAGTAACAAACAGGGTAAGGTGATTTTTGTAGATATTTGCTCAGCTCTAGTCATGAGACTCTCAAGTGGATTTCCACTTCCCCATCTTTGCATTACAAGCTGCCTGGCCATATACTGCCTGCCGGATGGAGCTGCACAGGTGGAGAGCTTGCGGTTTGGGTTCTGGCGAGCAGTGCCCTGACTTTCTCTTTGTGCAGCGCAGTTCCAAGAAATGCAGTGAACAAGAGACCCGGCCACAGGGGGGGGGGAGCTAATACCGAGAACCTGTGAGAATGTGTGTGCTGGAGGGGTGGAGTCAGGGTTCATGGGGAACTGAGGGTGTTTGCAAATGTGCACGTTTATTTCACAATTAGCTCGGAAAGTGGAAAAAATAAATGATAGCATGAAGTTAGCTGGATTCAGACAGTGAAGTCAAACAAGTCACTGTGGAAAAGCAGCTGAGGGCTCGGTGGGCTGCTTTGTTAAGGCAGGTGAAAGTTTGAGAACCTCAGAATGATGGGAATCAAGCAACAATGGATCCACATTTTTTTTTTTTCTGCTTGGTAAAGGAGATTGTTTGGAAAGCTCTTTCCCTCCCCCCAAACTCCAAGGATGCCCTGTTCTATTCCTTTTCCAGTCTCCTTTTAAATTCCCTCCCTGTGCCAAAGATAAAGAGGGACTGGAAATCGCTGCCTGCAGAGGCTGCGAACAGCATCCCATTTGTCTGCCAAAGAGGGTCACTAAAGCAATATACTCACTGAGCCCAGGGCCCCTTAAGTTCTCCTAGCCTGGTTCAATGGGGGTGCCAAATTCAGATCCCCACACATAGCCAACCCTTTGCCCTTTTCCTACATCCCCAGCCCATCATCCTATAGATATAGATGATTACACAGCATATGGATCACAGGTATTATGTATGGATCATCACAGGCTCTGAGAGCCTCCCAAATATTTGTGGATTTATCCCCACATTGCCCCTGTGAGATGAGGAATTATCATTGTCAGCACTGTACAGGCGGGAGCCTGAGGCACAAAAAAAGAACATGACTTTCTCATTCTGTGTCAGAGCTAGGAATTAAACCCTGGTCTCCTGAGTCTCAGCCAAGAGCCCTGCTGCAGCACCATCCATCCTTCACAGGCTAAGCAAAGGCATAGAGCAAAGCTGTGCTGGACGATAGACAGCATGAAGGTGGGCCGTGCCCCTGCTTGCTGGACTTAGAGTGAAGCAGATGGGCACTCCTTATGTGGGCAAGGATAGGAGCGCTGCAGATTTGGGGCAATAACCTCTGCTCCTGCCCCCCTGGGTGGGGCTGGAGGAAACTGGCATCCTCGTCTGGGAGGGAAATTCCAAGCTTTCGTTCTGGTAGTGAAACTCCCACACTAAATGCACCACTGGTGCAGCCCATCATCTCCACTCTATCCCCATGTCACTCTTTCCCTCCTGGGGTCAGTATCCTGCCCTTGCCTTACTCCATCTGCTACACTCTAGGGTCACCATCCTCTTCTCTCCCTCCTTTCTGCAGCCTTCCCTTCTGCTGTGGGTCACCTTTAGGTATCCAGCCTCTGGGAGAAATGTACAATCTCTCCTTGAAGGCTGTTTATGGCTTTGTGGGTCATGCCAAAGTGTGCCCGGGTCCCATTTCCACTGGCGAAAGAAGAGGAGGATCTCACAGTCTGTCCCCCCTCCCCCTGTTCCCTCACCCCCTAAAGACTACTGCATGCAAGAGAAAAGGTGCTGGTAGGGGTTATTCTTGGGATTAAATGAGGAATTTTCTTTTAAACAACTTTCCCTCGAACACACTCGGTTGCATAGAAAGGAGCATAAATCCAGCAGCTCTGCCACTATCTGTAGCGGTGACTCAGGTCAGCAGGATTTTGAGCGTGTGGGCTGCACGCACACTGGCTCTGACATTTATTGTAAGCAATAATTTGCATTTTAATAGCCCCATAATTGAGCATTTCTCCATCAAGTGGATAACACACCTCTCCAGTGCCCAATGATAAATATCTAACTAGGTTGAATATCTAAGGTGAATTGTTAATGTTTGTCTTAGGTTTTTAATATGCAGCAGTAAAAGCAAAACAAAAAACTAGTTTGGTGGTAACCAAGCACTGTGTTGACATGATGTGTACCATCTGATTCTGACCTTTCTGATCTTCACTTTTCCCAGCTGCCTGAGATAGAGACACTCAGCACAAGTTTTCAGAGCTATGCCAAAAGGGGAGAAATGGCCTAGCCTGGGGCATGGGAGACCCAAATTCACTTCCCTGTTTTGTCACAGACTTCTTGTATGACCTCAGACAAGTCACTCAGTCCTGGTCTACACTTACATTTAGATCAACCAAGTGGTGTTGCTCAGTTGCTTAGTTAAGCTGACCTAGCCCCCAGAATAGAAGCATTCTTCCATTGATCTAGCTACCACCGCTTAGGGAGGTGGATTACCTATGTTGATGGAAAAGCCCTATCCAGCAACATAGGAAGCATCTATGCTATGGCGCTACCAGAGCATAGCTACAACTGTGCCACTTTACCGCCCATAGTGTAGACATGGCCTCAGTCTCTCTTTGCCTCAGTTTGCTATCTTTACAATGGGGATAATAGCACTTCCCTACTTCACAGGGGTGTTGTGAATAGTGATAGGTGCTCACCATATTGTAGTTAATGGGGACATATAAACACCTAAGCTAAATAGGATGACTAGATATCCAATTTTTGTAGGATTTAAGAGCACTATGATTATTTGGTCTGACGTACTGCATGTAGTTCTTGCAGTAGAGGGAATTGCTGTTCCTTTTTATGTAATTGGCACTACTGAGCCCAATAAATTGTGTCTAAACTAGAGCATATTTTTTAGAAAGGCATCCAATTCAATCAGTTTAAAGACAGCAAGTGATGGAGAATGCACCACGTCCCTTGATAATCTGTTCCAAAGGTTACTTACTTTGACTGTTAAAATGTTTCCTGTGATTTCCAGTTAGAATTTTCATAACTTCGTTTTCCAGCCATTGGATCTTGTTATGCCTTTGTCCACTAGATTAGTGGATTGAGATTACTGAAAGGAAATCTGCATTCTATAGCAGTAATTAGCTCAGTGAATATTCTCAATATGAGAATATATACTACATACACCTCTACCCCAATATAACGCAACCCGATATAACACGGGTTCGCATATAGCGCGGTAACCCCAGGGCTCCGGCAGTGGGGCTCGGACAGCGATTTAAAGGGCCTGGGGCTCCTGCTGCTGCGGGGAGCCCTGGGCCTTTTAAATCACTGCTGGAGCCCTGCCGTTACTATCCCGGAGCTGTGGCAGCGGGGCTCGGCCGGCGATTTAAAGGGCCCGGGCTCCCCGCAGCGGCCGGAGCCTGGAGCTCTTTAAATCACCGCTGGAGCCCTGCCGGCGCTACCCCGATATAACAGGGTTTCACCTGTAACGCGGTAGGGATTTTTGGCTCCCGAGGACCGCGTTATATCGGGGTAGAAGTGTATCGTATAATTAATATGTAAAGCCATTTTAGAAACCTCTATTTCTAGTCTATATTTCTTATATCATGCTCATCACCATGGTATTTGAGCACTTTCCAGTATTTCATTAAGCAACCTAAAACCTGTCACATGTTGTTTGTTCTCTCAGCCTCTCCCCGGGGGAGCAGCATGTGCAGTGGAGAGGGGTTTTTGATACGGTTTAGGAGGGCAGGAGTTAGTATACATATGGCTGTATATTTATGTTAGGGAATGCAAGGTCAAAGAAATGTGGCTTGTACTTGGAGTGCAAGGTGGTGAGGTTTGTGCTCAGTTTCTCTATGGCTATGTCAAGTACTGGTGTCTCTAATACTTCCATTTTATTGCTACTCCCCAGCCGGAAGCTCCAGTCTGATGCTGTAGAGTAGGATCTGGGGACTGAAGTTCCCATCTGAATACAAGCCTATTTGCCAAGGGTTTGTCTGCTTGAGGAAATTGACCGGCAGAGCTGTAGTGAAATATCCTGCTATAGCTATCCTGGTATAACTCCCATTTGTGGACACACTATTCTGGAATTCTAGAATAAAGTCACTTTTATTCTGGAATAGAGTGTCCGCAGGGGGTGTTATATTGACACAACTATAGCGGAACAATTAGCGTATGGCGACACTGTAGTTCAACAGCCACCGCTGGCCCATGTCAGCTGACACGGACTCGCAGGGCTCAGGCTGTGGAGCTTTAAAATTGCAGTGTAGATATTCAGATTTGGGCTGGAGTCCGGGCTCTGGACCCTCCCTCCTTGCGGGGTCCCAAAGCTCGGGTTCCAGCCCGAGCCCAAACATCTCTATTGCAATCGTACAGTCCTGTATCCTGAGCCCCATGAGCCTGAGTCAGCTGACATGGGTCAGCCACGCATGTTTAATTGTCATGTAGGCATACCCTTATTCTGGTATAGCAATACTGATCAATTTCCCTGTGTAGACAAGCCCTTAGTCTCCTGGCTGTGTAGTCACATGAGAGCTGATTTCTCCCAGGTGAGCATATTTCCTAAGTGAAATATCAGGGTGTTTGCCCTGGGATGGGGTCTGTGAAGGAGAATACTATGCCTTTGAGGGACAGGCTGGAACCTACAGCTGGGGCAGCCTGAGGTAATCCAGGAGCTTTTCCCCACCCTAGGGCTGGGCTACGTAAACAGGAAGAGGAAGCAGAGCAAGAGAGAGAGAAGCGGAAGCCATACAGGCTTCAGGAGGGCGGTGGAGTTGTTTCTGCTCAAGCTCTAGGAAATTGACCTAACTAGAGAAACTTGCAGCTCATAAATATGGCAAATGCTAGGCACTGCATGACATAGATGGTCTGATAGCGGGGACTGCTAGTTCCTTGGATCAAGGAGCACAGGACCTAGAGAAGAAGCAGTGCCGGTGGAGAAGCAGAGACATAATGAGATAGTGAACAGCCGGCTCAAGGAAATAAGTCTTCAGATCAGCCATGTCTAGACAGATTTGCAGGCCAAGTTGGAAGAGATACGTTTCTCCAGGGACAGTGTCTTGGCTCAGTCCATAAAACTGGACCAGGAATATGCCCGCCTGAGGGCAAAAGATGAAAACAGTGAGCAATAGCATTTTGTTGTTGGAGAGAGACCTGGAAGAGCTTCATGAGGAAATACTCTGGCAATACAAGATCATTGAGGCATAGATTAAGAAGAAACTATTGCTCTGTACTCACTCCTTGTGATTGTCTCCTCTGTGTCACACTAGAGTGTTCCTGTAAGCATCGCCCTTTCGTAAGTGATCAGAGACGGCTAGCATGCAAGGGCACCCTTGCTGACCAAACTTTCTGGGTACTAACCCCTTCTGAGGATGTGAGGAAGAGTGCTGCTTCATGTCTGCAGCCAGCCTCCCTAAAACCAGCTGATTCTGCTCCAAGAGAGGGGCCTTGTCTGCACAACACATGCTTTGCTGGACTAAGTATATTGGCAGAGTCCCCTAATGAAGGTGCAGCTTATGCCGACAGAAGTTTTTCTGGCAACATATTTACACCACCTCCCTGAATGACGTTAGCTAGGTTGACAGGAGCCAAGATGTCAGCCAAGTTGCGTCTACACTGGGTGAGTTTTCCTGTTGACCGGGGGGGCAGTTTTTTTCACACTGCTGATGAATGTAGCTATGCCAACAGCACTTTGTAGTGTAGACCTGGCCAGAGGCATGCTAGAACACCATACACTGCGTCCTGAGTTCACCTGCATGTGCTCTGACCCTGCTGCAGGAGGAATCCACAGACAAGGAGCTCCCCTTAAAAATGGGCCAGTCAAACTGCCTTTCCCACAGACAGGTCCAGGTCAGGGGAACATTGAAATAAACCAGGCTGCTCAACAACTGCAAGCGCCAGTCAGGGCCAGCTCTGGCTTTTTGGCCGCCCCAAGCCAAAAAAAAAAAAAACCTGCGGCGTGGCTGGAGCGCGGGTGCAGGGGGACCGGCTGGGGGGGGAGGGGGGGAGGGAGCGGGCAGGAGAGAGAGAGAAGGGGCCTCCCGCTGTGCCGCCGCCTGCCGCGAGGGCTCCGCTCTGGTCGGCGGGGAGGGAAGGAAGAGGACTGCCTTGCAGGGTGCTCTGGTTCTCCGCGCCACCGCCCCCTACAGGGCAGCCGGAGCGGAACAAGAACAAAAACAACCAACCAACCAACAAAAAAAAAGCGGCCGTGCCGCCCTAGGATTGGCAGAATGCCGCCTCAAACAATCTGCCGCCCCAAGCATCAGCTTGCTCAGCTGGTGCCTGGAGCCGGCCCTGGCTCCAGTTCTTGCTTGGGACGGAGTGTATGTGGATTTTTTCTTTAATGGGTTGAAGAGCAGCTCATGCCTTGTACAAAATGTTTCTGGAGGTTTCTTAGGAAGTCAACTGACCTCTCCCAGGTATTTCACCTGCTTGTCTTCCTCTATTGCTAGGGATAGCTCTCTGTATGGAAATAGGATCTTTGTTTCTTAAGGGCTCGTCTGCTACAACTCCTTATTTCTTCACCTGTTTGCAACATCTTAATTGTTTCCACACTAGCTTGCTCTGATGCCACAAACTGGTCTGTGGTGTGGAATAACCAGCAGAGGCGGACGAACCAAGCAGTTTTGCCTGAGGCCTCCTGTGCTCTCTAATCCACTTTAGGCCCGATTTCCAAAGCAGGGTGTGGGAAAATGCTGGGATGTCCATGCAAATAGGGTTCACTCTGCAGGCAGCTTAATGCTGGCTCCTGAGAAAAATCTAGCGTTTTACATAAAGGATTTTGACCTACCCACCAGTCATGCATTGTTACTTTATGGATTGACATAGAATGCTGCTAGTAAGAATGGGAGGCCTGTAATTTACCCTCGAGCATCTTTCTGCTCGTATACTTGTTGGCAAAATCCATGCAATTCTTTGTTGTGGTTTTTTATATGTGATTGACAATAAAGATTCCTGTGCTGACTTGTCAAAATAAAATAAAAATCCATGCTAGCAGCCAGCCATTCCTGAGTGTGACCGTACAATAACAAACCAGCATGTGTAGTTGTGCATTGCAAGCCAACACAGGAAGCCCACTTGATTGGGCCATTTACTGTATTTCTTGTCCATCTGCTGGTTGGCCTAGTGCTTTAGGGGTTGGTCTTAGGGAGTTTCATGCTCGCTACCAAACTATTTCAAAGCATGAGTAGAGTTTCAGACATGGCAAGGCTAAGACTGGTGAGTAGTGAGGCTTTCAGAGATAAAAGTTAATGATTGTGGCAAAAGAAAGGGGGGGGGGAAGAGAATGTGTGTGTTCTAGCTGCTTATTCTTTTCAAATGTCCTAAAAGATATAAAAGGATCTGTAGGGCACCTGCAGATTTGGTTATAGTCAAAGAACTATGTGGAGCTGAAGCTGTTTCTGGGATCTCAATCCTGCTACTGCCATGTGTTGCTTTTTTTAAAATACAGAGATGTATTTGTTTACAAAGGTGAGAAATGGGGCTCTTTCACCTTCCCTTCCCAAGCTCTCGGGTGTTAGTCCTCATCGGATCCCCACAGAAATAGCTCACTATCCCTTTTCTGCTAGGAGCTTGTCTCCTTGGTGTTGGAAGAAGAATTACAGAGGAGTGGGAGCCCTGCAGTTATTGCGGGTCACCAGTGCCCCACCGTTGTCCCTCACCCTGTGATCCTGGAGATCGGCTGTGGCTCAGGGGCTATTGCACTGAGTTTACTGAGCAAACTGCCCAAGGTGAGTGAGCTTTTCATCCTTTGTATTATGGTAGAACTGAGTCCCATTGCGCCAGGTGTTGTACTGACATGCAGCAAAAAGATGGTCCCTGCCCCCAAAGAGCTGACAGTCTAGGTATAAGACAAGAGACAACAGGTGATACAGACAGACAAAAGAGCACAAGGAAAGAATGAGGCATTTGTGAGCAATGCAGTGAGCAGTAGTCACAGTTCGCCAGCTACCCTGATCACTGCTAAGAGCCCATTTTGGTGCCTGTCCCTTCCCCAGTAACATAATCCCTCACTGGTAAAGGAAGAAACAAAGTCACAGGAAGGACTGGGATCTATAAGTGACTAAAGCCCCCTTCAGTTTCAGATTATCAATCATGTGGGGTATATCCCGCCCCCAACTCAGACCGCAATGGATAATCCCTGCTCAGTGCTTCAGGAGGGGGAGAATGACCCAAGATCCCTGCCCACATGCCGTGGGGAGAAAAAGGCCTTCCCTTGCTCCAGATCCGGAGATCAGTTCATCCCTCAGACTCATCCAGGCTGATAACGACCCTGGGAGAAGAATCAGTGCTATGCCGTCTATGTATACTAGGCATGCTTTGCATGCCGACCGACTATGTGTTGTCCAACTGGTAGCCCGTGGGCCGCATCCGGCCTGCAGAATAACTCCGTCCAGCTCCCATGATGGAGGACACCATTTGGTAGAACAAAATGGCGTCCTCCACACAGCATCATCTTGGCCCATCGGTACGTGCAAGGTCACGCTGCAAGGAGGACGCTATTTTGGATGCCTAAGGCATGTCAGTGAGTTGTTGCATGCCTTAATAAAACTGTCCTGGCATGCCACTGAGAAGAAGCATCGAGTGTTGGTGTGTAAGGTCTATGGAGGGTCATGCCTGTAGCTCGTGTCCCTTCGCCCAGTGACCTGTTGGGCTGATGTTTAGTTTTCACTAGGCCAAATTATAAATTGCTCGTTTCCCTACTCAATCACTACGCTGCTCTCCTTGCCTTTCAGACATAAACGACTGTGTCAGTCTGTCCTTGTATGTTATGTCAGCCCTTCCCCAAATGGCCAACATGCATGAGCCTTGAATGAATAGACCAGTTTAAATCTGTGCTGGCTTACGCATCCCACAACAATACTAGTGTCTATGACATCTACATCAAGACAGAATTTGGCCCTAAAGTGCTGCATTAAAATAAAGAACTAGCAACTTGTCATGTATGGTTACAGCGAGGATAGAGCTCTCTGCAGAACAGACTGTGAACCCAGGTCCCCTGTCCCAGCATAGAGTGTGTCTCCTTGTAAAGCTTGTGTGGATTCCTTAGGGCATGGATTCTCTCTGTATAAGAGATGAGGAACCCATGAAGCTCTTCCCTCTCTACTCCTCACTCTCCGTTCTGCTGGGCTGCTCTGTCCCAGGTTACCAGTTGATACTGTCAAGCTGTCTGGAGTGGCTCACAAACATGGGTGCTAGCCTCAAGGCAGCCTTACAAATCGGGGCACAAACCCCAAACTGGTTATATGTTGTATAATTAGATTTTGCCAACAGAGTATCAACTGTGAACTCCTAAAGCACTATAACAGCCTTATTCTGGAGTCACAGACTGTTCCCCTTGGGCACTCTTGCCTCCCAGACAAGCCTGTCATTGTGATAGATGGTCTCTTACACCAAAACTCACAACAATATTCAGGTTACTTCTGGTCCCAGACACTTACCCCAGGTTGATTGTATCTTATATCCCTACCTAAAGACAGCGCTTGTAGCCAATCCTGTGATAAACTAACTACAGATTTATTAACTAGGAAAAATAAATGAATTATTTACAAGATTAAAGCAGTTAAACACACACATATGAGTTACAGTCTTAAGTTTCAAAAGGCAATAGAAGCTGCTGTAATTTGCAAGCTCCAGATGTCCTTTAGGGCTTACCCAAGCTAAACAGCTGGGGATCCCTTGCTTATGCTTGGAAGTGTTGCCTCCTCCCTGAAGTCCAAACAGCATAGGGACACAGACCCTTCTGGCCAGAGATTTTTATTCCCTTCCCCAGAGTTCAAACTGTTATGGGATGAGGGTTTGTATATGTCCCTTCTTCCTGGGTGTGGGGGGAGCAATCAGGAAAGTCTTTTATCTGCTTATGTTCCACAGTGGTTCGTCTGGTGTCTATAGGCCTTCTTTTGTTGGGCAGGAGATCACACCTCTTGTGATAAAAGGTATCTCACACTTGGTAAGGCTTCTCTTCTGACAGTGGGGGTTTCCAGTTTCATAGCAACACTTAACTATTACCATCTCCCAAATAATAGCTATTGTAAGTGAGATTAATGCAGGCAGCAACTCATAAGCATTTCATTAAGTCCAAACACTCAATACATTTGTAAAAACTTAACATCTGTTTTAACAATGCTAATACACAGGTGAGCCAGACTGGTTTCCAGCTCTGCATTTGTCAATGTTCAGTGTGGCCTAGGGGTCTTGGCATGAGTTGGCACCTGGCCTGCCAGCATCACAGATAGGTTTAGGACTAGGTCGTTAGCTGATGCAAATCAGTGTAGCTCTTCTGACTCCAGCTGATTCAAACCAGCAGAAGGTCTGGCCCTAAGACTTCTTATTAAGGTAAAATGCTAGCAATGGTAATGAAAATATTCAGTTATCCTGATGGCCTAGCTACAAGCGACTATACAACCCCAAAGTGTCCTGCTCCCAAGGAAGTCCTAAGATGGATTCTTCAGGGGCTATTTCTGATTTTGGTGTTAGAACGACAGAGGGACCCTTTCCAATATCTTATATTGGCATCATCTGTCTTGTTGGCCCCTTTTCCCACAGCCTGTATGTCCAGTCATCAGCCAACAGCAGTAAAGTTGGTGATATAATGTGTGTTTTGTTTCCTTCTGTGCCAGAGCCGGGTAATAGCTGTGGATAAAGAGGAAGCTGCTGTGAATCTCACCAGAGAGAATGCTCAGAGGTAGGAACACATGCATTGCTCATTTTTTCTCTCTTTGAGTGCCCATTGCTTCCTAGAACCCCTCACACTGATCCCTGAGACAAGTGAATAGCCACCAAAGTCCTGGCTTATGATTCTCAAATATGCCCAGTGTCTCAGCCCCAGACTGGATATCATGTTCATCACCATCAGGTGCTAGGGTGCGTTAAATGCTTTGAACCTCTGGAAAATCCAGAGAAAATTAGGAATTTTTGGAACAAATTTTCCCTGAATTTTTACTTAGGGTTTTTTTTTTTTTACCATTCTCTGACCTGTGAATCCCCTTTCCCACCAGCTGGGAAGGAAATGGAATAATAGCGATGTTTTGTACTTATGTCGCACCTTTCTTGCAAGGAGACCAAATTTGGGTCAGTAGATTTGTCCCTGTTTTGTGAATGGGAAAGCTGAGACCTAGTGAATGTCTCAGATTCACAGAGTATGGTCCATGCCACAGGCTATTACCAGTGCCTTGAGAGTGACCCCTTTAGTGTGCTGGGCCCCAAGGACCCACACAATTCCACAGGGCAGGGCTTCAGCCTCAGAAACTCCAAAACTGGATCTTCGGGCACCAGAGAACCCTGTCTTCTTCCATGGCTCCCTGCAGCAAGTCTAGCCAAGCAGGATTCCTGCAGGAGGCTTGTACTGTAATCATTCAGGGCTTTCTGTGAGGATTTGCAGTGACACCAGGCAGCCTTTTCTAAAACAGTGTAGGGTTTATTAGTTGACTGGAACACAGCATTGGCTAGTCCTGAGGTGAGTGTAGAGAATCTCCGATTAAGACATGGTCCATACTGGCCAAACCAGTCAGCCAGCCAAGCTGTCATAGACTCCATTCCAGGCTCTCTGACAGTCCTCGGAGAGAGCTGCTGAGCCCCTCCAAGAACTCAAACTTATCCCCTTCCTGCCGACCCATGCTGAGCTCACATGTTCCTCGGATAGGGTCAGTCGTTCAGTAGGTGCAGCTCCCTTTGTCTTTCTGGAACCTCCATTGATACGGGTGACTTACAGCCAGTCCTCTAACGATCCATTCATTTCATCCGACAGTGAAGTAACACCGCACCTCATGTCCCCTGCTCTGCCCCAAAAGCCACATTCTAACCCTTTTTGCAACCATTGGGTAGCAATGCAAAGTACATGGGGAAACTGAGGAACACAAAGGCATAATAAAAATATTACAGAAAATTGCCGCATGGTTCACATCATGTCACAAAGTGAGTCATTGACAAAGCCAATAACAGAATCCAGAACGCCTGGCTCCCTCTGACTCACTACACCATATTGACTCCCTTTTCAGACAGGGTCTTGCTGTCTTCAGACAGAAATTCTTACTTCTAGATTTTATCTTGCTCCTCAGGCAGCACCTAGACTTCTGGGTGTGTCGGTGTGGTGTCCCACAGCATCCTTCTTCCTCTCTGGCCTGTCGCTAGCACTGACTTGTAACCAAATGAACTATAATCCACAGCAGCCACCTGTGCTGTGGCTTGGTTTTAAGGGCTTCAGAATCAGCTCCGCTCTGTCTGTCACAATGCGCTCTCCCATAACTGTCACTTGACAATGAAATTGTGGTCAGGACAGTGCTGGTGTCAGAATGACACTGTCTCATTTACCCCTCAGCTCCCTGTGCCAACTCTGCTCTCTGTTACACCCGTGGAAATCCAGCGTGACTCCACGTGAGTTAATACAGGTTGTAACTGACACCAGAATCTGGCTTCCTTATGTGTCTCTGCATCCTGGGACCTGTCCTATGTGGCACCTGCAGGAACTACAATGCAGGGGGAGAGGAGGACAGGTGGTTTGATCATTCCCTTGCATCCCCAGGATTCTGGGCTGCCCTAGGGGCTGAAATGGCCCTTGGCGTAGATTAGAGCAGCCTCAAAGGTGCTCCGATTTACAGCAGCTTCCTGAGGATTCCCAGAGGGCTGTTCCACAGTCTGGAGCAGTCCCGAATCTTCGTAGTGGTGTGCACTGTAGCGATTCCCTACCCTCTATGTGCCGCCCACCCCCGCCTCTTCGCACAGAGACTTACAAAGCGGGGGGAGGGGGAGCGGGCGGTGCAACATAGGGCTGCTTAAGTGGCCCTATGCAATGGGGAATTCTGCCCCAGCTCCTTGCAATACAGTTTTGGCCCTTACATGCTGATGGAGTGAGTATAGGGGCTAGAGCACAGAACTGAGTCAGTCCCGCCATGTCCACCGCACCCCCCCACGCTGTTTCTTCACTCACACAACCAGCATATCCCAGTGCTGTTCTGGGGGGAGGGGAAGGGGCAAATGAGGTAGAGTAGAATCGACCTCTGCCCAAACATCAGACACTCTTACAATGGGTTGATGTTGTAATAGGAAGAACAGCAGCTAGATTTTCATCTCCATGACTGAGTTTGTAGCTCTGACAGAGAACATATCTCCTCACTGGTTTACTGTGCTAATTCAATCAGGAGTAGTAAACATGGAGCCAAACAATCTCTCATATGCGCAAACCTGCCTTTGTTTTGAAAGAATCCATCCTGTTGTCTGATCAAAGCCACTGTTGTGCTCACCCTCCTTTTAAAGCCCCATGTCACAGCTAACTTGCCTAAAAGGGAGGGGGGCTTGGATGAGAATCATTGTCAGCTAATCATGTCGCTCCCATGTCACCCAGAGGGGTGCGCTGCAGATAGACGTTACACTCCCTTTGTTCCCCACTGCCAATGTGTGCTGGTGTTTCAGACCACAAGCTGGGGTCTAGGAATTGGAACAAGACTCTTTCTCACCATGTGGCGCATGAGGCCCCCTATGTGTCCCAAATTCACTAGTGCATTGGATAAAAAAGTTGGGGAGGAAAATCCTGGATGCTGTACTCCTTTGACTGGGTTTTAGTCTGCTATGTAAGTTATTCTGCATGGAGGGAGAGTGTGTATTGGGAGGAGCTGGATGGTTTTTGAAAAGCTGCCTCTAATTCAGTGTATAATAGAGTGTAGGAGAATGGGGAGTGTCTTTGGAATCATCACAGAATGCTCTCAGGAATATGCTGACCTGGATGTCACCACTTGCCTGGGTCTCATTCCTCCAGCAAACCCTGAGAAATCCTGTGGCTTTGCAAAGAAGTGATCGTCTGGTGTTCAGAAGAGAGAGGTGATTTTGTGATTAAGGCAGACAGCCAGGAGGCATCAGGACTGCTGGGTTTAATTCCTTAGGGCCACTATCTCAGGCCACGTCTACCCTATAGGAGCACTTTGCCAAGGATAGCCATACCACTATACTATACCCACAAAGCACTCCTAGTGTGGATGCAGCTTAACCTGGCAAAGCTGTGCTTTGGCTGGTGTAGCTTATTTTCCATCACCGACATCCACCCTGCCCCCCCCCCCCCCCCAAACAAAACAAGCTAGACTGGTAAAATCACAGTTCTACTGGTATAACTGCATCTACACTAGCTCTTTTGCTGGCCCAGCTCTGTCAGTCAGGGATCACATCTCCTCACCCCCCCTGACAGACAGAGCTGTGCCGGCAGAAATCTGTAGGGTAGACCTGGTCTCACTCTGCAACCTGGAGCTTGTCATTTCATTGCACTATGCCTCAATGGCTCCTTCTGTGAAATGGGGTTACTGCCAAGATAGCAGGCTAATTTAATCATAGCTTTCCCACGCCTGGACCCCCCCGTGCTCCACCCCAGAAGCACAAAGGGGATTTATAGTGGTTGTGAAGGCCACAGCTAAGGGTTCCCCTAGGTAAGAGGAATCCTCATCTGGCCCCTGCCCCCTAGCATGGGGGACATTATGGAGCAGGTTTGGAGTGGGCATGGCAGGATTGTGACAGGGTGGGACTGGAGCATAATGCCTTGTACATCCCCTGGCAGTCCAAGTCTGCTCTGACTTGCAGCAGCTAAGGAAGTGGTCTGGCCTCTGGCAGCCTCCAGGATCAGAGGGCTCAGAAATGTATCAGAAAGTTACATGGGCCTCTTTCCCCATGCCATGTGTTTAATCTCTTGTTCTTTTCCAGCAAGAGAGAAGTGCCCACATCTCCTGGTTCCCTAGGGAATCTAAGTAATGCAGAGTCCAGTGAGGTATGGTTCAAGCTGAGAGGCACTGGTACAGTTGTGTGTTCTCTTAGAGGTGCCAGGGGTGGAGGGAGCGCCCACATAAGGATATTGTACCTCGGAAGCCCTAAAGCCTCTTTCTGTAGCATTGCACCATAATGGACCTAATCCTAAATAGGTCCCACCCTCTTAGTATGTGTCCTGCCTGGTGAATCAGCTGCATTGTGATGCTTTCGTTTTCACACCCTGCCTCCCATGGGTTCATGATATTATCATGTCACCATGACACTGCATGTCAGATACAAACACCCAAACGTCACTGTGGCCTTAGAGCCAAATACGTTCACATTTCACGACTCTTGCAAGGGCCAGGTTTTCAAAGCAGGGTAGAAGAGGCATGCAGAAAAACGTGTGCGTGCCCCTCTCACCCACAGAACTCCATTTTTGCATGTCTGAAGCCAGCAATTGAGGGTTTTTTTTTTTTGTTTTTTTTTTTTTTCAGGTGTGGTGGGTTTGCACATAGGTTTTGCAGGCATAATTAATGTACAGATGAGGTGAGGTGGCGAGTGCACTAGGTGAATATGTATGTGTATGCATGCACAAGGAGAGGATGAGGCTATAAAGGTGTCATGGATCCATAGGATCGGTGCTACACCCACAGTTTTGCAACAGTCTCTAGGAGGAACCCCTTCAATGTGCCGGACCCCCAAGGGGTCTCACCCTTCCTCCAGAATAGGTGATGCAGCCTCACCACCTCCTGGACTGAACCTCTGGGGCTTCAGTGCTCCTGCTTCACACTGTGAGCTCTGTTCGGAGAGTCCAACTGAAGTAGACTCCTGGTAGAGACGTACACTCTTCGGGGATTAACGCATGTTGCCAAATATTTACAGCACCACTCAGGCAGCGTTATCAGAACAATAGGGTTTATTAGTCAGCTGGAACACGGCACAGGAAGTCCTCAGTTTAGCACAGAGAATTGAAGGTTAAAATATAGTCCAGTGTGGTTAGCCAAAGCCCGACTAAGCTGGAGTGAAAGTGAACCCCATTTCAGGCTCTGTCTGCCTCTCTCTGTCTGACCCCCTGGGTCAGTTCCCAGGTGAGAGTCCTGACTCTTTCCAGAGCTGACTCCGATCCCCCACCTCATACTTTCCCAGTCCTTTGTTCTTGAGCTGGGGTACCTGCTTAGCTTCCCTGCTGAGAAGTGGGGAAATCCATCTCCCTCTGGGTTGTTTCTTGCTAGGTGTCAATGTCTGGTGACTGGGATCAGCCTTGACCAGTCCTTTGTAATGACCCATTCAGGCTCAGAGAGCTAGGCAGCACACACACTTATGTCTCCAAACCTGCCCTGTCTCTCTGAGAGCAAACACTCCTTTCCCCCGCCAACATATAGGGGAAACTGAGGCATGCATAGGGGTCACACAAATATTACAAAAGATTCCCATTTTATTACAAAAGGGTATGCACAGGGGTTTGAAAGGAAATTTTGAGGTGCACAGTGGGCGTGCACACAGGTGTTTGTGGGTGCACAGGGTGTGCTCTGCTTTTGAATACTTGCACCTAATTGTTTTGCAAGCAAAGAACAGACTCATGACTTCCCTCAGATTTTGTGCTGAGTGGTAATCCTTAATTATGTGCAAGGCTATGAATTTCATGGAGGTTGCAGAAGTCACGGAATCCATGACTTCCAGTGACCTCCGTGAATTCAGCCCTGTCAGCCAGGAACTGCAGGGTCACCCCTCTCTGGCCCCCCGCAGTGCCCAGCTGCTGTAGGAATGCAGCGGCATTGTGGGCCCCCCGCAGCTCCCAGTGAACATGGACCCTGGGGACACCCTTGGAGCTCCCAGCTGGCAGGGACGGCAGAGCTGCAGCTCCTGGCTGCCTCGGGCAGCATGGAGCCCCCACAGCTCCCAGGCACTGGGGGCCCCCCGCAGCTCCGAGCTGCTGCGGGTGGCAGGGCCACAGTTCCTGGCTGCCGCAGGCAGCAGGGCCCCCCTGCAGCTCCTGGTGGACATGTGGGGCAAGGGACCTAAGAGCTCTGAGCCGCTGCGGGCATACCCCAAAAGTCCCAGCTGCTGCAGACGGCGAGGGTACCTGGAGCTCTGAGCCAGGCCCCTGGAGTTCCAAGCCTCTGGGGGTTCTTCAAAGCCCCAGTGCTTGGAGAGGCCCCTGCAGCTGCCCCCTGCAGCCGGTTTCAAGCGGAGTGCCCCAAGGGTTGGTCCTGGGGCCGGTTTAGTTTAATATCTTTATTAATGATCTGGAGGATGGTGTGGACTGCACTCTCAGCAAGTTTGCAGATGACACTAAACTAGGAGGCGTGGTAGATACACTAGAGGGTAGGGATCGGATACAGAGGGACATAGACAAATTAGAGGATTGGGCTAAAAAAAACCTGATGAGGTTCAACAAGGACAAGTGCAGAGTCCTGCACTTAGGACGGAAGAATCCCATGCACTGCTATAGACTAGGGACTGAATGGCTAGGTAGCAGTTCTGCAGAAAAGAACCTAGGGGTCACAGTGGACGAGAAGCTGGATATGAGTCAACAGTGTGCTCTTGTTGCCAAGAAGGCTAACGGCATTTTGGGCTGTATAAGTAGGGGCATTGCCAGCAGATCGAGGAACGTGATCGTTCCCCTTTATTCGACATTGGTGAGGCCTCATCTAGAATACTGTGTCCAGTTTTGGGCCCCACACTACAAGAAGGATGTGGAAAAGTTGGAAAGAGTCCAGCGGGGGGCAACAAAAATGATTAGGGGTCTGGAGCACATGACTTATGAGGAGAGGCTGAGGGAACTGGGATTGTTTAGTCTGTAGAAGAGAAGAATGAGGGGGGATTTGATAGCAGCCTTCAACTACCTGAAGGGGGGTTCCAAAGAGGATGGAGCTCGGCTGTTCTCAGTGGTGGCAGATGACAGAACAAGGAGCAATGGTTTCAAGTTGCAGTGGGGGTGGTCCAGGTTGGATATTAGGAAACACTATTTCACTAGGAGGGTGGTGAAGCACTGGAATGGGTTACCTAGGGAGGTGGTGGAGTCTCCTTCCTTGGAGATTTTTAAGGCCCGGCTTGACAAAGCCCTGGCTGGGATGATTTAGTTGGGAATTGGTCCTGCTTTGAGCAGGGGGTTGGACTAGATGACCTCTTGAGGTCCCTTCCAACCCTGATATTCTATGATTCTATGAACCTCTGCAGGCAGTGTAGGGAGCCCACAGCTGAGCTCCCTATTTTTGTCAGGGATATTTTTAGTAAAAGTCAGGGACAGGTCACGGGCAATAAAGAAAAATTCACGAAAGCCTGACGACCTATCCTTGACTTTTACTAAAAATTTCTGTGACAAAATCTTAGCCTTAATTATGTGCCATTGAATGACCTGAGTGTGGTATTGTGTGTATCTCTTACACTCACCTTTCTCTGTTCTTGGGCCTGCAGGTTGCAGCTACAGGACAGGATAAGAATTCTTCGCTACAATGTCTTCTCCGGTAATTTCCTTTCATATTTCTACCTCCCCTGATGTTTTCTCCATTTTACTTTCCTGAGGGGAGGTGGACATGAAAACAATAGGCAACTGGGGCAGGAATGACCTAATCCTGGCTGATGGGTAACTCAGGAGAAAGCTCTGGCATGTGCATGTTTCTGATTGTTGCTATGCTTAGATCTCACCTCACATTACACTGCTCTACAGCCAAAATGCTTCTGAAATAAATGTAGTCAAACTTTACTAATTCTGGGTCACTGAGAACGAAAATGATGCTTAAAATTGTTGATTGGCTCTAGTTTTCAAGATATGCTATTGGGTCAGTATATACGACCCTTGACTTGGGAATGGCGGAGGATAAGTGAGTTATAAAGGGAAGGGATCTCAATTTAAACCAGAAATGACTAAAATACATCTTTGACTGGATCTATGAATAAATCTATGACTGGGTTTGGACAGTACTTGCTTTTTAGGCAAAACAATGAATGATGCAATCTGAAGCTGGTATTGCGTCATACATGATATGAATTGCATCATGTTATTCCTAGAAGTCATGGATGATGCAATCATAACGAAGCTTACATCACTCTGCTGAACAAATTGCCCTATATCAGCTCTAGAAATCATACAGTGTCGTGCTCTCTTATTTGGCAGTGTTTGATTTTGCAAAGGGACACATTTCTGTTTAGCCAAAGTGAGCAGAGATGCCTCGTACTTGTGTGAACAGTGCAGATAACTTCTGCTATGTTTGTGGTGAAGTGACTTTTGCATCCCAAAAGTGCAGTATAAGCACTGTGGTTAAGAAAGCCTATCACCTTTATTTTGGCTGCAAAATTGGAGATCAGGACAAGAGGTGGGCTCCACACATATGCTGCAATACTTGTGCAACAGATCTTCGCCAGTGGTTGAACAGGAAAAGGAAATCTATGCCTTTTGCAGTGCCAATGATTTGGAGAGATCCAACAGATCATACCAGCAATTGTTACTTCTGCATGGTGCCTCCAGTTGGGAAAGGTGTGTCAAAGAAGAAAAAGTGGACTGTGCATTTATCCAAACATTCCATCAGCTATATGCCCAGTACTCCACGGAGAAGGACTGCCGGTTCCTGATGCACCAGAGTCAGAAGAGGAAGAGGATGAAACTTCTGGTCCTGAACCATCAATGTCACAGGACCCACATTTTCTCCCATCCTCCTCCTCTGAACCACACCTCATAACACAAGGTGAACTGAATGACCTTGTCAGGGATTTGGAACTACTCAAGAGTAAGGCAGAGCTGTTGGGCTCCAGACTACAGCAGTGGAATCTCCTGGCAGGTGATGTTAGGGTTTCCATGTTCCGTGACCGTCAAAAGGATCTTGTCCCATTCTTCTTCATGGAAGGTGATCTTGTAGCCTGCAACAACATAGATGGTGTGATGGCAGCCCTCAACATCGTTCACAATCCAGATGAGTGGAGACTGTTCATTGATTCATTGAAGACGAGTCTTAAAGCTGTTTTACTGCCTACTGGCAATGTTTTGCCATCAATTCCAGTTGGTCATGCAGTCCATATGAAGGAAACCTATGACAACATGAAACAACTTTTGAGGTGCATAAACTATGACCAACATCAGTGGCAGCTTTGTGGCGATTTGAAGGTTGTTGCTCTCTTGCTTGGTCTGCAGACTGGATACACAAAGTACTGCTGTTTTCTCTGCGAATGGGATAGTCGTGCAAGAGATTCCCACTACATCAAGAAAGATTGGCCACTCCGACAGTCATTGGAGCCTGGGAGGAAAAATGTTCAGCATCCACCACTTATTGACTCAAGGAAGATTTTGTTACCACCCTTACACATCAAGCTGGGTCTGATAAAGAACTTTGTCAAGGCCATTGACAAAACACAAGAAGCTTTCAAGTACCTCCGTGGAAAATTTCCAAGGTTAAGTGAAGCTAAGATAAAGGAAGGTGTCTTTGTTGGTCCTTAGATTCGTGAACTTCTTCGAGATGATGCATTTGACCATGCACTGCGTGGCAAGGAAAAGACGGCATGGAAAGCCTTCCAGTTAGTGGCAATAAATTTTCTCAGAAACAACAAGGCAGACAACTACAGGTTGTTGGTGGAAGACCTCCTTAAGGCATACAAAAGCCTTGGTTGTAACATGTCACTAAAGATACATTTTTTGCACTCTCATCTAGATTTTTTTCCACCAAACTGCGGAGCAGTGAGCCACGAGCACAGCGAGTGATTTCACCAGGACATTGCAACAATAGAGAAACGCTATCAGGGCAAATGGAGCCCATCAATGCTTGCAGACTATTGCTGGACAGTGACAAGAGATGCTCCATTTAATGAATACAAGAGACAAGCCAAGAAGCGCCGAGTAGACACTGAATAGGACTAAACTATGTACATAATACTTCTTTGCATTTTTGTTTCATAATACATTTTATTTATATAACCCTTTTGCTGATTTTTAAAATGTTGCATAAACAGGACAGGTGAAATGTTATCATGTAAAGCAACTATAAACACATGAAAAGACCTAGGTTTACAATTTATGATTAAAACTCTACTATCTACACAGTATACATAGACATAAAATGTAAAAACTTAAATATCTTAGAAACAGTAGCCAATCAGTTGTTTTAATTGTCATATTTGAATTCAGCACATCAAAATACATAATAAATAGCACATTTTATCTCTGAAGCAGACGACTTCTCAAAAATTGTAGACCAGTGTTAATGTGCATATGGCTGACTGCAAGCCGCTAACACACTGTGCACATGAGAGGGGCACAGGTCCCTACGCTGCTGTAGAATATCAGGTGTCAGTACAGTATTGGAGTAGCAGGAAACATACTGTGAGAACTGAGAATCAGCCTCTTCAGTGCAAGTTTGTATCTTCAAAGCTCTCCTGGCCGGACTTTCAGTTTGCAGTTTGCAGAGGCACCAGTGCACAGAGGAGAATGTGCGCACAACTGTGCGCTTAACATTTGCGGATGCAGTTGCTGGAGATGGGTAACCCTGTGGGAAAATGGATGCCTTTTTGTGTGTGCAGTAGCATTCATTGTGCATACAGTTGTGGTGATTGCATATGTAGGGGTAAGTGCACATAGCTATATTTGGACTTCGAGCCTTCTTTTCTCAAAATGTGGCCCTTTGTGTCAGATACACAGTCTCTGTGCCGGGATATGCAGGGAGGGGTTCCAGGAATTTGCTTCAGCTTTAAAAAAAAATCTGATATTTTTCCCCAAGGGCAAATCTGTCCATGTGCACCTCTTTCCCTTCTTTCTAGCTCAGTGCCCATCCTCTGCCCCTCCTTCGGCTCCCCCCAGTCCCACAAACATATTTCCTCATTAAAAAAAGAGGACACTCCATGGGGCTCTGGCCCCTTCCCCGCCCCAACTCTGCCCCTTCCACCAAAGTCCCTGACCCAACTCCGCCCCCTCCCCTGAGTGCCCCGCATTCCCCCTCCTCCCTCCCAGCCGCGAAACAGCTGCCCGAGCGCTACCAGCTTCACGGTTTGCTTCCCCAGCGTAGCCGGAGCCCAGGAGAGGAAGCGCCCGGCTGGAGGTGCAGGGTCCAGAGGTCTGGAGGCTGCCCGGCAAACCATGAAGCCGGTAGTGCTGGGGCAGCTCGGCTCTTCAGCTACACAGAGCTGAGGTGTCTGGGGGGGAGCAGCAGCAGCTGTCGCGGGGGAATCCGCCTGCAGCTCGCAGCCTGCGGGAGCCACAAGGTAAGCAGGGGACTGGGACAGGGATGCCGGCAAAGCTATTTTCCCGGACGTGTTCGGCTTTTTGGCAATTCCCCCCAGACGGGGATTTGAGGACCAAAAAGCCAGACATGTCCAGGAAAAACCGGACGTATGGTAACCCTACCTAACTGCCCCCCAGGACTCCACCCCCTACCTAAGCCTCCCTGCTCCTTGTCCCCTGACTGCCCCCTCCTGAGACCTTCCCCTCATCCTAACTGGCCTCCTAGGACCCTATCCCCTACCTGTCCCCTGACTGCCCCAACCCTTATCCACACCCCCCACCCCCAGACAGACACCAGGGACTCCCATGCCCCATCCAACCACTCCCCACCCCCTGACAGCCCCCCCCCCCGAACTCCCGACCCATCTAAACCCCTCTGCTCCCTGTCCCCTCCTGAGACCCCTGCTCCTAACTGCCCTCCAGAACTCCACCCCCTACCTAATCCTCCCTGTTCATGTCCTCTAACTGCCCCCTCCTGAGACCCCCCCACCCTAACTGCCCCCTAGGATCCTACCCCCACCTGTACCCTGACTGCCCAAAACCTTACAGCCCTCTCCGAACTCCCGACCCATCCAACCCTCCCCCTGCTCCCTGTCTCTTGACTGCCCCCTCCAGAACCTCCCTGCCCCTTCTCCGACCCTCTGGCCCCCTTACCGTGCCGCTCAGAACAGCGTGTCGGGCTCCACACGCAGCCCCACACGCTGCCACGCTCCCCCATGGAGTGCAAAGCCCGGTTCCCACCCTCGCAGAGTGCTGCAGAGCGGCACGCTGGGCAGCAGGAGGAGCTCCAGACTGCCAGAAGCCCCTTGCGAACGGCCAGCCGGCTGCGAATGCAGGGAGGGGGAGGGAGGGAGAGAGAGGAGGGGAGTGAACTCAGCTGCAGGGGAGAGAAGGGGGAAGCAGAGGAGGGTCTCTCTCTGGCCTCCAGAGCCCCATGCAAGTGGCACCATCTGGCCAGCTGCCCTGTCAGCCATGCGCGCGCTCTGCATGGGCGGGGAAGTCCAGACATTTACAAATTCCCCCCGGACACTATTTTTAACTGAGAAAAGCCGGACGTGTCCGGGGGAAATCCGGACGAATGGTAACCCTACACAAACATCTTCCCTAGCTCCCAACTCCTTCCCTTTTCTTCCACTCCTTCATATCCATATTGTCTGAAGCTTTGTCAGATAAGCTGGGTTGGGCCTGGTCACTGCCTGGCTGGGAGATGTGCAGTGGTGGATTTAGAGTTAGTGGGGCCTTGTACGCAGCTTCATTTTCGGGAGCCCCCCTTGGGATTCAGCCAAGAAAACGAACATTCTCTCTTATCCCCCTCCCCCACCGTTTTTCATTCTTTTTTTTCTTCATCCTACTCCTATATTATAAGTAATAAGAAATAAATGAAAATAAAGTGAGGTACCTTGACTGGGGTTGGGGTGCGGGCTCTGGGCTGGGGCAGAGGGTGGGAGGGGGTGAGGGGTGCGGGCTCTGGGAGGAAGTTTGGGTGCAGGCTGTGGGCTCTGGGCTGGGGGTTGGGGTGCAAGAGGGATCGGGCGGGCGAGGCTTACCTTGGGCGGCACAGCTCCCAAAGTGATCGGCACACCCCTCTGGCAGCAGCTCCTAGGCGGGGACAGGGGATCAGGGTCTGTGCGCACTGCTGCCTGCAGGCGCCGCTCCTGCAGCTCCCATTGGCTGCAGTTCCCAGCAGGGACATGCTGGCCGCTTCCAGGAGCGGCATGCAGGGAGGGAGGCAGCGCGGGCAGGGAGATGCCTTAGCCCTGCTGCACTCCTGCTGGCACATCTCTGCACGCCCTTTTGGGGAGGGGGGCAACGGGTCTCCGTGTGCTGCCTGGGGCAGGGGCAGTGTGCAGAGCTGCCTCCCCCCCGCCAAGGGCACGCAGAGTTGTGCCAGCAGCCGTCGGCTTCCGGGAGCGACGTGGGGTCACCGGCCGTGGAATGCAGGCAGCCTGCCTGCCTGAGCCCTGCTGTGCCACCGGCCGGGACTTGGGGGCAGGTTGTCAGATGAGATTTGTCCTGCGTTTTGGGGGCCCCCGTCATTGGGAGCCCCGTGCCACTGCACTGTTTGTTTAGTGGTAAATCCACCTCTGGAGATGTATAAAGAAAACCAGGGTGCTGCAGGAAGTGGGGTTCATGAGTCAGTATGTGACACTCTTCTCCCTGGAACTTGCCCCACTTGGGCAGTGGGAAGCATTGTGCTGTGGGGGGTGGTGTCTCATACATACGCATGTAACCGAGGTGCTGACCATTTGTGCTCCCATAGCTCTTTAAGGAAGAGTAGGGGTGTTCTCCCCGGTGTTCTCATAGACTCATAGACTTTAAGGTCAGAAGGGACCATTATGATCCTCTGGTCTGACCCCCTGCATGCTGCAGGCCGCAAGACCCTTCCCTGGACTCTACCGTTGAAGTCCCCAATCCTGTGTTTTAGTGACTTCAATCGGCTGAGACCCTCCTGCTAGTGATCCCTGCCCCATGCTGCGGAGGAAGGCGAAAAACCTCCAGAGGCCGAGCCAATCTACCCTGGAGGAAAATTCCTTCCCGACCCCAAATATGGCGATCAGTAATACCCCGAGCATGTAGGCAAAAGTCTTTAGCCTGACCCTTGTTGGCCATTATGCTATTTACGTACCATTGCTTGGTTTTCCTTGGCTACTATGTTTTACCATTAAACCATTCCCTCCATAAACTTATCTAACTTAATCTTAAAACCAGACAGGTCCGTCGCCCCCACCGTTTCCCTCGGAAGGCCGTTCCAATATTTCACCCCTCTGACGGTCAGAAACCTTCGTCTAATTTCAAGCCTGAACTTCCCCACGGCCAGTTTATACCCATTCGTTCTCGTGTCCACATTAGTACTAAGCTGGAATAATTCCTCTCCCTCCCTTGTATTTACCCCTCTGATATATTTAAAGATAGCAATCATATCCCCCCTCAGCCTTCGCTTTGTCAGACTAAACAACCCAAGCTCCTCTAATCTCTCTTCATACGACAGGTTTTCCATTCCTCTGATCATCTTAGTCGCCCTTCTCTGCACCCGTTCCAGTTTGAGTTCATCTTTTTTAAACATGGGAGACCAGAACTGCACACAGTACTCCAAATGAGGTCTCACCAGCGCCTTATACAACGGAAGCAGGACCTCCTTATCCCTACTAGATATACCTCGCCTAATACATCCCAAGACCGCATTGGCTTTTTTCACCGCCACGTCACATTGTCGACTCATAGTCATCCTGCGGTCCACAAGGACCCCTAGGTCCTTCTCCTCTTCCGTTACTTCTAACCAATGCGTCCCCATCTTGTAACTAAAATTGTTATTAGTCATCCCCAAGTGCATCACCTTACACTTTTCACTATTAAATTTCATCCTATTTCTGATACTCCAATTCACAAGCTCATTCAAGTCTCCCTGCAGAATATCCCTATCCTCCTCCGAATTTGCAACTCCTCCCACCTTCGTATCATCCGCAAACTTTATCAGCCCACTCTTGCAATCGGTTCCGAGGTCAGTTATAAATAGATTAAATAAAATGGGTCCCAAAACCGAACCTTGAGGCACTCCACTAGTAACCTCCCTCCAACCCGACAATTCACCCTTTAATACGACCCGCTGCATTCTCCCCATTAACCAATTCCTTATCCACCTCTGGATTTTCATATCGATCCCCATGTTTTCCAGTTTAACCAATAATTCCTCATGGGGTACAGTATCAAACGCTTTACTGAAATCCAGGTATATTAGGTCCACCGCATTTCCCTTATCTAATAAGTCCGTTACTTTCTCAAAGAAGGAGATCAGATTCGTTTGGCACGATCTGCCCTTCGTAAAACCATGCTGTAATTTATCGCAATTGCCATTAACCTCAAGGTCCTCAACTAGTTTCTCTTTCAGAATCTTCTCCAGCACCTTGAACACTACAGATGTTAAACTAACAGGCCTGTAGTTACCCGGATCACTTTTTTTCCCTTTCTTGAAAATAGGAACCACGTTGGCTATTCTCCAGTCTAACGGGACCACCCCCGAGTTTACAGATTCATTAAATATAATCGCTAATGGGCCTGCTATTTCCCGCGCCAATTCCTTCAATATTCTCGGATGAAGATCGTCCGGTCCTCCCGACTTAGTCCCATTAAGGCGTTCAAGTTTTGTTTCTACCTCGGATGCGGTAATCCCCCATCCTGTATGCCCCTCTGTAATGGTGCTAGTATTCCTAATACCTTCATTGGCCTCATTAAACACCGATGCAAAATATTCATTGAGATATTGCGCCATGCCTAGATTATCTTTAATCTCCTCTCCGGCTATAGTCTTCAGCGGTCCCACTTCTTCTTTCTTTGCTTTCTTCCTATTTATATGGCTGTAAAACCTTTTACTATTGCTTTTAATTCCCTTCGCTAGGTCCAACTCTGCACGGCCTTTGGCCTTTCTCACTCTATCTCTACATTCTCTGACTTCACTAAGGTAAGTTTCCTTACTGATCCCTCCCCTCTTCCACTCTTTGTACGCTTTCTGTTTTTTCCTAATCGCCCCTTTGAGTCGGTCGCTCATCCAGCTCGGTCTAAATCTCTTGCTTAGTAATCTTTTTCCCTTTTTGGGGATACAGGCCTCTGACAGCTCATGCATCTTTAACTTAAAGTAATCCCAGGCTTCTTCTGCCTTTAGATCCCTTAATACGTTTGCCCAATCCACTTCCCTTACCAGTCCCCTTAATTTGTTAAAATTGGCCTTTTTAAAATTATAAACCCTAGTCTTTGACTTAATTCTGGTACTCCTTCCATTTAGTTTAAACCGAATTAGCTCATGATCACTGGAGCCCAAGTTGTCCCTCACTACCACTTCCTCAACGAGGTCCTCACTACTTACCAGAATCAAATCTAAAATGGCCTCCCCCCTCGTCGGCTCAGCTACCACTTGATAAAGGAATTGATCAGCAAGCACATCTAGGAACATCTGAGCCCTATTATTGCTACTAGCGTTTGTTCCCCAATCTATATCTGGGAAGTTAAAGTCCCCCATAATTACACAGTTTCTATTGGTATTTACTTCCCTTAATACATTAAATAGTTCCTTATCCATATCCTGGGTCGATCCCGGCGGTCTATAGCACACCCCAAGCACTATCCCCGGAGAGGCTCTAGTAGTCCTTTTACCCAGCGTGAGTATCACCCAGATGGACTCCGTGTTATCTATTCCATCCACTATTATTTCTTTACAGCTTATTTCACTATTGACATACAATGCCACCCCCCCACCTTTACCTTTATCCCGGTCTTTCCTAAACAGCGCATACCCCTCCATACCTGCGTTCCAGTCGTGACTGCCATTCCACCACGTTTCAGTTATTCCTACGATATCCGGTTTCAATTCTCGGACTAAGAGCTCCAATTCCTCCATTTTATTACCTAGGCTTCTTGCATTGGTGTACAAACACCCTAATGTATGTCGTTTAGCCTGTCTCCCATTAGTAGCACTGTATGTTGCGGGCCTCTTTGTGTCCGTCCCCCATGTCCTTCCCATGTCCAATCTCATCTCCCCGGCTATGTCTCCTCTTATTACACTCAGCTTTTCAATACTGGAATCTGGCGTGGAGATTAACTGTGCATCTCCCAACCTTCTCCCCAAACTTCCTAGTTTAAAGCTCTTTTGATAAGATGAGCCAGCCTCCCTCCCAGAAGTCTATTTCCTTCCCTACTCAGGTGAAGCCCATCCCGCGAGAACAGGTGTCTGTCCCCGAAAGCCTCCCAGTGGCCATACATCCCAAAGCCCTCCTTATAGCACCACTCCCTTAGCCAACTATTTATCCTCACAATCCTATCAGCCCTTTGCTGCCCTTCCCTCGGAACAGGCAGAATCCCACTAAAGATAATCTGAGCCTCTATCTCCTTGAGAGTCTTCCCCAGCCTGGCATAATCTCCCTTGATTCTCTCTAACGAGAACCTAGCCGTGTCATTCGTTCCTACATGAAGGATTATCAAGGGGTTCTTACCTGCTCCTTTTAGGATCCTTTTCAACCGCAGGTCCACATCGCGTATCTTTGCGCCGGGTAGACAGCACACCCTTCTGTTCTCCGGGTCCGCCCTGGTCACAGGCCTGTCCAATCTCCTCAGTAAAGAGTCTCCAATTACATACACCTGCCGTCGCCTGGCAACAGTGCGATCTAGTAATCTAGTCTCCGATCCCTCTAGTCCTGACCTGTGTCTGCTCCTATCTTCCCTTATGCTCCCCCTTATGCCTTCCTGTATCCTCTGGTGGCCCATAATTGGTGCTGTCTCCATCAACTCCTCCCCCCTCTCTCTCGGACTAGCCGCTCTTCTCTTCTTCCTCATCCTCCCACCTTCAGTCACCACGTGCTGCCCTTCTACCTCGTTATCCAAGCACTCAAACCTATTCCTTAGTTCTATTCCCCCCTCACTGGCCCTCCTTTTCCTTGGCCTGCTTCTCACAGTCACATGCTTCCACTTCCCTTGTTCTCCCCCTTCCATTCCCCTCTCGCTGTCATCTACTACTGCCTCCTTCTGCACCCTAGAGCATTCCCCTTCAGACCCGCCTTGCCTATCCTCCATCAGCTGCTCAAACCCCCGCCTAAACTCCACCAGGGTCTCTACCTGCATCTCCAGCCCCTTAATCTTTTCCTCCAATAACACTATAAGGCGACACTTCATACACACATACCTTTGTTCCAGGTCTCCTGCTAGGACTGTATACATACCACAGCTCCCACATGTCGCCATCTGCATTCTGTCTGCTGCTGCTGCTTGGCTCATGGCTGCTGCAGTCTCTGCCCACAGCACCTGGGGAAACTTCTCCTCCAATGAGAACTCCCTCTCAAACTCCCCTGTTAGCCGCCCAGCCAGGCAGCNAACTCCCCTGTTAGCCGCCCTGTTTGCTGCCTCCGGTGCCGCTGCTCCAAATTCAAACTGTAGTAATTCTGTGTAGCCTAAAATTCTATTTGTGATCCAGATGGATACGGTATTCTTCACTCTGGATCCAGGTAGATTCGGTATCCTCCACTACATCAAGGCATTGTGTTGCAGCACATTGTTTGTGTGAATGATTGGTTACCATGTGCTTAGCTCTGTTATCGTATTCTGTGGGTATGTCTGCACAGCAGCCTGAGGTGCATTTACAGCTTGGGTGGACAGACCCACTCTAGCATTGCTAAAAATAGCAGGCTAGACATGATGGCATGGGCTTCAGCATAGGTTGTCCAAGCCCGCCCAGGACCTTGGGGACATATTCTCATTGCTAGCCTGCACTTAAGTCCATGCTGCCATGTCTACACTTCCATTTTTAGCAGTGCTAACATAGATGAAGCAAGCACAGACTTGTCCCCCCAAGATGCCATCATTTGGGACTGCAGTGTAGACATGCTCTTTAAATTAAGGTGGGAAGGTGGACCAATTCAGGTTAGCCTAACAAAATGTGAAATTAAATCCTTTCCACAGAGAGAGAGAGAAACCTGTACCTATAGAGTTGCTGTTATCAAGATCTTCCTTGGGTAATGAGCTTTGAAGGTATATAGGTATGGCTGATATTTGGTTTTCATTCTTTTTCTGCTGTAGGTTCCCGGCAGCAGCTCCTCCCCTGGGGTCATGTGGACACTATAGTCAGTAACCCACCTTATGTCTTCCATGGAGACATGACTCATCTGGCTGAAGAGATCCTCAGGTGATCAGATAAGACCTTTCTATCTTTCTCTTTCCCATGCATTATTTCATCCTTCTCTGTTCTCTGTAGAGAAGTTTCAGGGGTCTAGTACCAACAAGTTAGGAGATATCCGTCGGGGATGGGGAGTGGTGGAATGCAGTCCAAGAAGGGCAACCACCTGACAATACACTTATTTGGAAGCCCGTCCCTTTCATTCCTGCACAAACAGGATCTTGGTATTTTCTCTCCTTCAGACCTAGTTCAGAGATTCCCTCTTGGCCCATTTGTTCCCTGGTGAGCTTGCCTACTTCTGATACCATGAGGAATTGGGCAGAAGACATGTGAAAACGCTACATGACTTAGAGAAGGGATCTGTGAGCTGGAAACACTTTCCCTTGTTTCTGGGAGAGCAGGAGTGGTGTTGAATGCCTGGCACGTTCCCATGCTAACTCACTGTAGTACACTCCTGAATGTCTCCTGGGTAGTGATACCCCCAGGGTTGAATGGAGCAGCTGTAGTAATCAAGCTGCAGCTCAGAGGGGCAGAGCTTAGAACTGACTTGCTTTCCATTGATAGCTATAACAAGAGCCACCATCTGTTACAAGACTTTTGTCTAATGAAAAAGCTCTGAGTAAGGCCATTTGGGGACAGTAGTTGGACCAGTGATCTGATGCATCACCTTCCTCTTTGCCTGTTAGTTTCCCACAAAACTGATTGAACTGGAGGTTAGAACTGGTTCCTGAGTCCAACATCTGGCATGATGCCAGTCCGACACATCCGCCCCTCCTCCCCCCGTCCCCCCCCAAAAAACAGAACAAAACACCCCCGTCCCTGAAAGGTGGAAACTTCCTGTTGTAATGATGTGCAAATTCAAACTTTTCTGAACTAGGTAGATCCTTCTGTATTGTACCCCACAGTGTTAGGTTAGATGGCAGCTCAACTTGGCTGTTGGCAGTGCTTGAGCCAGGAGAAAAAGTGATACGTTGTCCTGCTACCTACTCACTTTTGCACCAGTGACATAATTGCACCTTCCTAGCGGCCCAATTGAAGCACTGAATAATAATAATGCCACCTACTGGCCAAGTGAGTTGTAGTTCTGGTGAGTGCCCTTATGCTGAGAAGGCAGTGTGGTGGGCACCAGATGGCAAGTGAGGAGACCTGGGTTCTAGTCCACGTTCTGCCCTGAATATTCTGTGGCACTGGAAACAAATCATTTAACTTCTCCCCCCTCAGTTTACTCACAGTAAAATGGGGGTAAAACATTTATCCACCTTTGTGCAGCACTCTGAAAGGAAAAGGCCTGTGCCAGAGCTAAGAATTACTATTACAGTAACTCCTCACTTAACGTCCTCCCGCTTAACGTTGTTTCGAAGTTACGTCGCTGCTCCATTAGGGAACATACTCGATTAAAGTTGTGCAGTTCTCCCTTATAATGTCATTTGGCTGACTTTACAAAGGAGCATTGCACAAGTTCCTCTTCTCTGCCTCCTCCCCTTCCCTTCCTCCCTCCCTCCCAGCGCTTCCCCCGCCGCCAAACTGCTGTTTGGCGGCACTTAGGACTTTCTGGGGGGTCAGGCAGGGAGCGAGCGGGCAGCTGTCCCGTTTTCCTCCCGCCTCCCCCTCCCCACCCCCGGAGCAGGCAGGGCCACCCGCAACGCAGGGGCTTTAAGGGCTGCAGGGCCCTGGGCTAAGGGGGCCCTGGGGCCCTGGCCTGCAGCTCTAAAGCCCCTTTTGGAATGCGGCCCTGCGAGCATGGGCCGGAGGAGCAGGGGCAGCCGCGCAGCCAGCGGCCAGAGAGAAGCGGTGCTTTGAAGGGGAAAGCGCCGCTTCTCTCCAGCTGCTGGCTGCGCGGCTGCCCCTGCTCCTCCTGAATCCTCCGGCCCGTGCTCGCAGGGCCACATTCTGAAAGGGACTTTAGAGCTGCAGGCCAGGGCCCCGGGGCCCCCTTAGCCCAGGGCCCTGCAGCCCCTGCATTCCGGGTGGCCCTGCCTGCCGGGGGGTGGGGAACTCCCAGAATCGCGGCCATGGGGGCAGTGCCACGCTGCGCAGAGCCACTTGCACACCTTCTG
>NC_048304.1:45503749-45565190 GCF_013100865.1 Trachemys scripta elegans
GCACAAGGTAAGCTGGGGTGGTGGGGGTGCGAGAAGGGCTCCGGGGAGGCGCCGCCCGTTCCCGCTGAGCACGCAGGCCCCAGCGGCTCTGGCCCGGCTCAGGTCCGGCCCGGCCCCCGCGGCGCGGCCCTGCTCCGGCTCGGCCTGGCCCCTGTGGTGCTGCTCGGGTCCAGCCCGGCCCCGGCCCGGTCGGCGCTGCTCCGGCCCGGTCCCCGCAGCGCGGCCCAGGTCCGGCTCGGCCCCAGCCCAGCCCCCGCGGCGTGGCTCCGGCCCCCGCGGCGCGGCCCTGCTCCAGCTTGGCCCGGCCCCCGCGGCGCTGCTCGGGTCCAGCGCCCCCGCGGCTCGGCTCCCGCGGCTCGGGTCCGGCCTGGCTCCCGCGGCGCGGCTCCGGGTCGGACCCAAGCCCAGCAACCCCGGCCGGAGCGCGGCTCAATTCCTGGGGGCGGGGCTTGCAGCAAGCCCCACCCCCAGGAATCGGGCCCCGCTCTTGCTAAAGCCAGCCCTGGTAATCGACTCCTTTCTTTGGCAAATCTAGTTTCAGACAGAACAGGGAAAGCTTTGTATCTGAAGCCTTGAGGACTGTGTTTAGAAAGAGTAGCTCTTTCTGGCATCCTTGGCTTATTTCCAGAGTCCTGTTATTTTAGGTCCTGTTGTTTTAGCTCCAGAGCAGTGGTCTCCAACCTTTTTACGCCAAAGATCACTTTTTGAATCTACGGGCAACCCAGGATCTACCCCGCCCCTTCCCCGAGGCCTTGCCCCTTCCCCAAAACCCCACCCCACTCACTCAGCCACCCTCATTCACTTTCACCAGGCTGGGATTTGGGGTTTGGAAGGGGGTGCAGGCTCTGGGCTGGGGGGGTTGCAGTGTGGGTGGGGCTCTGGGCTAAGCGTCTGGCAGGGGGTTGGGGTGCAGGAGGGGGTGAGGAGTGCAAGCTTTAGGAGAGAGTTTGGGTGCAGGAGGAGGCTCCAGACTGGGGCAGAGTGATGGGGTGCAGGAGGGGGTACAGGGTGCTGGCTCTGGGAGGGGGGGTCAGGGCTGGGGGTTGGGGTGCAGGAGGGAGTATGCGGTGCTGGCTCTGGGAGGCGGCTCAGGGAGGGGGTTGGGGTGCGGCCTACCGCCTGGCAGCACTTACCTCCAGTGGCTCCTGGTCGGTGGCGGGTGCAGCGAGGCTAAGGCAGGCTCCCTGCCTCTCCCGGCCCCACACCGCTCCCAGAAGGTGCCAACGCACCCCTGCAGCCCCTGAGGTGGAGGATGCGGGGGGCACGTGGCTCCGCATGCTGCCCATCTCTGCAAGCACTGCCCCCGCAGCTCTCCCGGCCAATGGGAGCTGTGGGGGCAGTGTTTGCAGGCAGGAGCAGCACACAGAGGGAGACCCCTGCGCACGCGCCCCTGGGGCCATGGGGCTGCAATGGCCGGTTCTGGGAGCGGTGTGGGGCCGAAGTAGGCAGGGAGTCTGCCTTAGCGGCAGCCACACCACACTGCCGCTGGAGATCGCGATCGACTGGGAGATCCTCTAGGATCGACGGGTTGGTGACAACTGCTCTAGAGGAGTGGGAGAAATGCTTCTGATATTCCGTTTGAGCTTTCTGTTTATACAGCACCTAGCACATTGTGAATGTTACAGGTAACAAATATAAAAACATAATAAAACAGTGCTGCATGTTCTGTAGATGGAAATGAGCCTCAGTTCAAACCAGCTCACACAAGAATTGCTGTGTAAAGAGTAAAATAATTATTTTGCGTATTGCAATGGGCCCAAATCAAAACCCTCCTCCACGCTCCCCGTCAGATAATAATACCTAGCTCCAATGTAGCATGTTTTACCCATAGATCTCAAAGCACTTTACCAAGGGGGGGTCACAAGCATTATCCCCATTTTACAGATGGGGAAACTGAGTCACAGGGAGAAGTGATTTTCCCAAGGTCATGCAGCAGGCTAGTGGCTTAGCCTGGGATAGCAGCCAGGACTCCTGGCTCCTCAACAGTGCAGCTGGAATAGCAAAGGTTTAGTTCCTTGTTCTATTTTATTGGGGGAAGTGACTCAGGCAATAGAGATGCCTGAAAGAGCAAGGGGAGAATTCACTGGAGTGGAGAGCCAGAGCAGTCTGTTATAAGTAATGGGAGGATTTAAAGCCAAGTTGCTTTCTTGTTTTGCAGTTGGTAGCTCCTCTCCTGGCCAGCTTTGGCCAGCAGGAAGGAATAGCCAAGCCAAGGAGTCTGAGCTGATCTCAGAGGAAAGCTGCGAGAAGTCATCAGAATGGATCGCACACTTGTGGGATGGAAATATCCATCTGGTGACCTCTGTGGTCTCTGAGCACAGCAGGACGTGCTGCTGGGATATCCTCCAAGGCTGGGCTGTGAGTGCCTACTCAGACATTTAGTTGGGGCCTGCGTCAGTGCTGCCCACATCAAGCTTCGGCATATACATGTGGGGCTGTTTAGAAAGCACCACCAGATTCCAAGGGCTTTACTAAACAGCAGCACACTCTCACATTCCCTTTCTCTCTCTCCACTGCTTTCATAATCACTCTTTCACTCTTGCCCACTCCTTCATTCTCATTTTCCCTCTGGAGCCTTGCACACAACTTTGCAAGTCACCTCAACCCTGACTGATGTGCCAACACCCAGACCCCAGCCTGGATCCCATCCAGAGCCCACCCCACCATCACTCACAACCCAGCCTTTACCTTGGTCCCACTGTTGCCTATTGCACAATCATGTCCCTGTCCCCTCCTCCCCCCAAAAGTGCATCCTGTGGGCCTGCCCCACCACTGGAAGTGGCCCCTCCGGTATCCAAAAGCCTTAAAAACAAAAAAGAACCCTCCTTCATGTGAACATGCTAAGAGAAATTTAACAAAAGAGCAACAGGGAGGGTGGGACTCAGGCTCCATCTGCAGTGATGCTCCCCCTGGGTTTGTGAGTTGGGGAAACATGTTTTGTCTTAGTTTTACCCACATTCCAGCTGAGATGATTCCCAGCAGTTTTGCAGGCCAGTGAGGGAGAGACCAAGCTGTTCAGAGAACTTTAAAAAACAACAACAACAAAACAACACATCCACCTAAACTGAAAGCTAGAACTGTCTTTTTAAACTGAGTTTAAATCGAGTTCCCTGACTCAGCAATGGGTGCAGCTACTAAATGGTACTTATCTTTGGAGCATATAGACAACCTGTAACTCACTCTAGCAGGATTTTTAAAAGCATGATTTAATGACTGGGTAAATTAATGATTAGATGAGGTTTCAATGTCGTCATACTGCATTCTTCAAGGCATAAGTGGTCACCTGCAGCAGTCCAGAACAAACTGCCCCTGTGCAGTTAAATGAACGGGTGGCAAGGAGCATTATAATTTTCCTCTGAATCATTGATTATTGGCCTCATCCAAGAGCAGGATACTGTACTAGGCAGGGTCATGGTCTAATCCAGCAGAGCAACTACTGTCTTCCAACATTTGTCTCTCTTTTTTAGAAAACTGATTACATCACAGCTATTGTGCTGTACTGTGATTCCGTGGTACAGAAGATCATGCAACACTGCTGATCTTCTCTTAAGGACAGGAGTGAAGGAAAATCCTGTTCTCTCCCCCATGTGGTGGGCAGCATTTCCCAGTTCAGGGAACGTGTTTGTCTAGTGTGTTCCATAGTGTCTGATATACCTTTGGCCAAACTCTCTTCGGTGCAGAAACTTTTCAAAACAGCTGTGAAGGAGCCACTGACACTCCCAGAATTCCTGCTTTCCCAGAGGACTGGGCAGTTAGGGACGATGCTAACATGTAAACTATAGGATTTGAGATTAGCTCTCTGAGAAGTTTGCAATTGATTAATGAAGCTGCAAGAAGACTAACATTTCTGCTTACATTTTACACAATCAAATAACTTATTGGGGCTCATTCTCTGTTACTTGGCACATGCTTTAATTCCATGGAGTCTTATCAAGGAGATGGCTTATTTTTCCGAAACAACACTTGAAGAGGTTTATTTTTTTCTGTGGGGTTGGAGGTTGTGTTTTTAGGGGCTGTTGATGTATCTGCTAGGACCATTTCCTGGAAAAGGGGTTGCAAACCACATGGCCCATTAGGTGGTGCTGTGATCCCAGTCTCAGCTGCATTGGTGTTGGCTACTGCTCTTAAGCAGGAAGATACAGATGTAGAGACAGAGAACCATTCTGGCTACAGGTATGGTTGCCAACCTTCCAGGATTGTCCTGGAGTCTCCAGGAATTAAAGATTATTTAATTAAAAGTTATGCCATGTGATGAAACCTCCAGGAATACATCCAACCAACACTGGCAACCCTCACTATAGGATTGTTGTTTGTTTCAGAGTCACCCTGTTTTCTGAAAAGTCTGTTCTGAAATACAGACACTATCTTTGTTTATAGGATTCTAATCTAGATACTATGGTGATGAGGGCTATTTGAACACCTGATAGTCATTAATCCGGGGCTCTCAGCCATTGTAGGTAACAACAGGGACCCCGGAGCCCTAACAATGGTGGGTGCTGGACTCTCCTCCCTCCCTATTTTGGCACAGTTATTTTTAGTAAATGTCATGGACAGGTCACAGGCTTCTGTGAATGTTTGTTTATTGCCAGTGACCTGTCTGTGACTTTTACTTAAAAATATCCAAGACAGAATCTTAGCTTTAGGGATGAGCCATTTCATGAACAGTAAGAGCCAACCCCAAACTCACGCTGCTTTTTCTTTGAGGTTTGAAAAGTTGTGTTTAATTTTGTTTAAAAGATCATTTCTGTGCCCTGCTTGTGCTCCAGGCTGCATCCAGAGGCTGGAATACTGAAATACAGTGAGGTAAGCTGCCCTTGCATGGCCAAACCAGGGAGTGCTGGAAATCTCAAGTCTGATCTGGCCAGACTTCAAGCCCAATGGCTCTTTCAGAGAGGTTCGGATGCTCTTTGGATGGGCACTGGACTTTCAGATGCTTCTCCAACCTGAGGAGGGCCAAAGGTACAGTCCCGCTCCAGTCCCTTATAGTTGAAACGGCCTGCATCTCCCCAGCTTGGAGGAATCCCCAGAGGGCATAGGGCTGGCATAGTCACTCTTACCACACCCACTTCTTGCAGCCTAGGTGTTGTGAACATGGCCAGAACATGCTGTGCACATGCTGTCCCCACTCGCAGGCTGTCCTTCTGAGGCTTGCCAGGTGGCTACTGTGACCTCCAGGGCAATCTAGCATGTGCTGTGGCTGGGATGAAGTCTGGTAGGGACCCAAAGAACAATAACCAGCGGCCACACACCCTGAATCCCTAATTATACCAAGCAGTTTTTGGCTACAGCGGAGAATCTGGGTCTTGAACCATTTTGAGGTTTGCCCTTTGTCAGAGGCTTGTCTCTTTCATCTGCACCTGCCGGTGGTGAGAGGGTTTACAGGTTACTGCTCTTGATGTGCTGGCTGCTGCTGGGCCCTGAGAACACACAGATTCCTAGATTCCAAGGCCAGAAGAGATCATTGTGATCATCTAGTCTGACCTGCATAGCACAGGCCAGAGAACTTCTCCAAAATAATCCCTAGAGCAGAGCTTTTAGAAAAACATTGTCTTGTTTTAAACATTGTCAGTGATGGAGAATTCGCCACGACTCTTGGTAAGTTGTTCCAATGTTTGTCACTCTCACCGTTAAAAATTTACGCTTTGTTTCCCGTCTGAATTTGTCTAGCTTCAACTTTTAGTCATGTTACACATTTCTCTGCTAGACTGAAGAGCCCATTATTAAATGTTTGTTCCCCATGTAGGTACTTAAAGACTACAATCAAGTCATCGCTTAACCTTCTCTTTGTTAAGCCATACAGATAGACTCAAGGCGTTCAATCACTATAAGGCAGGTTTTCTAATCCTTTAACCATTCTTGTGGCTCTTCTCTGAACCATCTCCAATTCATCAATATCCTTCTTGATTTGTGAGCCCCAGAACCAGACACAGTATTCTGGCAGCGGTTGCACCAGTGCCAAAGCCACACGTAAAATAATCTCTCTACACCTACTTGAGATTCCCCTGTTTATCTATGCCAGGATCGCCACAGTGTCACCCTGGGAGCTCTTGTTCAGCTGATTATTTACCCCCAAATCTTTTTCTAGATACATACATTTACATTTAGCCATATTAAAACACACATTGTTTGCTTATGCCCAGTTTACCAAGCAATCCAGATGGCTCAGAATCAGTAACTTGCGCTCTTCGTTATTTACCACTTCCCCAATTTTTATAATCTGCAAACTTTATCATTGATGAGTTTGTTTTCTTCCAGATCATTAATAAAAATGTTACTTAGCATAGGGCCAAGAACCAATCCCTCCAGGACCCCACTGAAAATACACCCACTCGATAGATGATTCCCCATTTATAGTTATATTTTGAGATTTATCAGTTAGCCACTTTTTAATCCATTTAATGTGTGGCATGTTAACTTTATATCGTTCTAGTTTTTTTAATCAAAATGTTGTGTGGTACTAAGTCAAAGTATGTTGTGTCAATACTATTACCTTTATCAACCAAGCTTGTAATCTCATCAAACAAAGATATCAAGTTAGTTTGACAGGATGTATTTTCCATAAACCCTTGTTGATTTGCATTAATTACTTTACCCTCCTTTAGTTCTTCTTAGTTCTATTAATCGAGTGCTCTGTCAGCCACTCCATTATCTTGCCTGGGATCATTGTCAGGCTGACAGGCCTATATTTACCTGAGCCACGCAGTTTACCCTTTTCAAAAATTGGCACAACTTTAGCTTTCTTATTGAAAATCAACATTAATCGTCCAGCGAGCTCCTCAGTCAGGTCTTTTAAAACTCTTGGATGCAAGTTATCTGGCCCCACAGATTTCAAAATGTTTAGATCACCCACCTTGTCTTTTTAAAATGTCTATCTGTAGTAGCTTCTGTGTGTGATTGACAAGCTGTGATCACCCGAGCTGCATTCAGAAGGAGCTAGAATAGCACGAGCCAGTTGCTGAATTTTTAATTAGTTGTTTATTAATTTCTTTCATGCCATTCTATTAGCTCTTGACTTGTTCTTCTACGTAAATGACAACATATCAACAATATTGGCTTACAAAAATAATGTGTACCTGAAAAGATGGGGACCAAAACACATGCTATCCCAATCAAGTAAGTGTCAGGTAACTAAAGGTCTGGTTAAAGAATGCTAAACATCAGTGTTTGTAATGAGACAGGGCCCCTGTCCCATTTAAATGCCTAGCTTGCAGTTCCATCCTGATAACTGCTAGTTCTGAGCCTTTTTTTAAAAGTCAGTCTTTTTCTGAGTGGCAGTTTGTTTTTCAGTTCAGCACATATTGCTGTGTTTCAGTGCTCAGACAAGTAATATGCTGGAGAAAAGATTGTGGCTTTAAGCCATTACCCACTGGCAGCAGCTCCCTGACATGAGCAACTTGTGCCTGAGTGGGCCTTGCTACAGCCAGTAAGAAAGTGTAGCTTGCACTCCCCGACCCCACCAGATGGTGCAGAAGGGAGGCATGGCCATTGGCCCTTCTTTGTTTCTGTTGTGAAATTCAACTCTGCTATCTGCCCTAGACTTGACAGACTTCAGGTGGCGAGATCAAGGTGAGAGGGATGATGGTTAGCGTGCTAGCCTGGCACTCAGCAAATCTGGGTTCAGTTGCTTGCTATTCCAGAGACTTCCTGTGTGACCTTGGGTAAGTCACTTAACCTTTTTGTGCCACAATGTCCCCATCTATACTGTGGGGATAATAGCTCTGCCCTGCCATACAGGGATATTGTGAGGGTAAATACATTAAAGATTGGAAAGCGGTCAGTTACTACGATAACAAGGGGCACATAAGTACCGTATATAGACAGACCGAAAGGGCCATGACCATACCTTTTAACCACCCTCCCTTACTGCTCGTCCTTACAGGGCTGGGCATAATCTACCCCTCATTAAAGAAATGTCTCCTGTGCTGCCCAGTGCATGCCCAGCTGCAGAGATGGGGTCATGAATGGTACATCATTATTGCTGTGCTAATTCCAAGAAATGTTTGTATGCCAATGCAAAACCAAAGGATGTGGGAGCAAGTTGTCTTGTCACCACTTGCTTTTCTAAAACAATTATCTTTCTGTAAGTGCATGAGAACACAACATGCAGACATAAACCAGCCTACTGCCGAGTGCTGAGAAAGTTGAGCCTACATCCTGTTCTCAAAAACAGTGGTGTTTTTACAGTACATAAGCCGGTTTGTCTAATATCTCATTGGTATAAATAACAGTTGAGAGAAGTGCTGGTACACAGTGTGGTCTGTCTAGCACGCGTGTGTGGTTATAGTCAGAAAAGTAACAATGTTAAAGTGGTACCTTCTGACTCTGAGTGTCTCCCTGCTTACCTACAAAAACGGTGCCTTTTGTTGCCCATGCAGCCCAGTGATGGGACAGTGAGCTAGTTTCTATTCTGCCTCATACATTGTAATCAACAAAAGCATCAGCTGAATGCCAGTTCCACAATCTGCATTATTGGTGAGGATATAAGAGACAGACAGACAACCCGGGGGATTGTCAAATCCCAGGTTTGGATCTGCCCCGCTGTCAATTAGAATATCTGTCACCTGACTTATATGCAGGAGATTAGATCTGGCATAAGCAAATAAATATACAGCCACATACAGGCGTTCATGTGCATTTTACAGTGTGTAAATACTGTCACGAAGGTTTGATGCCTCATTATGGTGTGGTCTAGAATAGTGCCTGAAGGTTCCAATCAAGAGCAGGTCCCAGCTGCGCTAGGCACTGTACGAACATGTAATTAGAGGTGATCCCTGACCTAAAGAGTTGTACAATCTAAATAGATAAGACAAACAAAGAGTGGGATGGCACTGCAAAGGGAAGTGACTTGCCCAAAGTCACCCAAGAGGTTTGCGGCTTGGAACAGAGCACTGCCAATCTAATGTCCTACCTCCTGGATCACCTTCTATGGTATTTTCAAGTCCTTTGTTAAAGCAGTGCATCCGGGTATTCCTTGCCATTTGTCATCCGGGAGCTGCTATTCTGGGAGGATGATAGTGCTGTGGAAGCAGAAGAATCTCATTCTTACTCCTCTTTATTTAGGGAAAATGGGAGAATTTATCACTCAAAGACACGTCGAGTATCATTGCATCACTTACTCTCAGTATTTGTCATAAGAATGCCTTTCGCAGCATGGATTGCTATGAGAGCCACTGCCAAATACCCCGGATCTAAACAGACAAAAATGGGAAGAGCAGGCTTCATCATTTAGTCATATGATAGAAGGGGAAAGGAACTGATGATAAGAACAAGGCACATGGACAGAATGGAGAAGGCCAAGCCACTTTAGGAAATGCTGGCTGATGTGATGTTTTAGGGGTTTGAAAGAGGTATCCCCCTCTAATTTATTTAGGGTTGCCAACCCTCCAGGACTATCATGTGATGAAACCCCCAGGAATATGTCCAACCAAAATTGGCAACCTTAGAATGTATTCCTTCTCTGCTTCCCAGAGATGACAGAGGGAGGGCTCTGGGTCCCACAAACTGCAGACCACATATTGTAGATGAGTGTCCCACCCCATTAACCCCTCCTGGGGAAGGGTGTGCAAAGGAGGGAACCAGTCCCCTTATCCTGTTAGACTGGCAGCTTGGCCTAGGTTTTAAACAGGGAGAGAGCCCTATGGCAGACAGCGCAACATCATGGGGTTTGGTATCTGCTACTCCCCTGGAATCGGCGAAGGCATGGGAGCACTGTTTAAAGTATGTGTTTCATTTCTGTAAGCAGCGATTGCATTGTCGGCATTGGTTCTTGGCAGGCTGTATGGGACTCAGTGGGTAACCTTTCCTCACTAGGGACCACCCTGTACTTAGTGATGTGGTGTCTTGAGCAATCTCTTCCTGGCAGACTGCTATGATTACTAAGTGTTATGCAAACATACCTGTCCTTAGGTTACTTTGTTTCCTCCCTCTACACTCCCTTTGTCAGTTTCTGCACCACTTGTGTCTTGTGTAAAAGCTATATTGTGAGCTTTCTGGGGCACAGACTCTCTGTGTGGTGGTTTGTTTGCATCATGCCTAGTACGATGGGGCCTCATGCCTCAGGCTCAGCCATCAGAGAAATAGTAAATAATGATAACCAACAGAAGACCGGCTTCTCTGCTGTAGCTTCTCTGTCTGTTACAGAGGTTTGTCTGAGTGCCATTAACAAGACTGTTGGCGTTGTTGCCTCACTCTGGTGTATAGAGACGTTTGCAGAAATTGCAACATTTCCAGCTGTCATTTGGGTTATGGTTAATTAGTGATGTTTGCATGGTGCCTTTGATTTTCCAGGACCAAATTCAGAGCGGGTGTAAGTGGGTACAACTCCATTGCCTTCAGTGGAGCTGCATCCTCCTACTCCACATTTGAATTTGGCCCCCAGCAGGATGACATAACCACCCTGCTATTGTTTTTGAACATGTCTGGTGACTTGTCACAACTGACCTCTCAGACATTCTCTCTCCTTTCCACACTCTCTATGCTTATCTAGACACGGCTTCTTTTCTCTCCCTTTGGACAGCCTGTTTCCTGCTGCTGCTGTAAGACCCTTCTCTGTGGCTCCTGACATCTGGAATTGCCTTCCTAGCTCTCTCCTCTTTGTTCCCCTTCCATCTTTCTTCAAGTTTCCAGAAGAGACTTGTCATTTCTCCCTTGCCAGTATCTCCTCTTGTATCTCCCCTGCTCTCACTGTTTATGATTGGACTGGATAAGTGTATCATTTAACCCTAGATAATTTGAAAAGCTTTTGTACGAAAAGCTCTACCAAAGAAAGCATTGCATTGCTCTTGATGTGGTTATGCTAGGGATGGGGCTTCCTGGGATTGGAGCTGTGCTGCTAACAGTTTACCAGCACTCATGCTCTTCATGCTCAGACATAGCAGATTAAGATCATACCTTGCTTGAATGAGATCTCTTCCATCCATCCACGTGGGCAGGATTACTCAGGCTGCGAACAGGTGTTGTGCTTTTGTGTTTGTGTGTTTGTTTACTTGTACCAGCAAAATCCAGTTTTCATTCCAGTAGTGCCTTAAGCTGTGTGATTCTGTAACTTGTGCAATTTAAGGCACTGCTTGAGCGTGTGGTATGTGTTGGTCGGTAATGGCAATGCCAGGAGAACAGAGGTGACTGTCCCAGAGCATGTCCCTCTGTTTGGACTGACTGTGATAATGGGTAGAAGCCAATGTGGCAGAAAGGGGGAGAGTAGACTCCTTCTCTTTGGAAAAGGTTGCCTTCTTCCCAGCCAAGGCTTGCGGCAATAGTAAGTTCTTCCCTCTTTTACAAGGGGAGAACCAGGGATAAGGGGTGGGTTAAAAGGGCAAGCACCTCTAGCGACACAACATCCTCTAGTTCCTCGTTCAAGACTGGAACTCAAGACCTTCTCTGATCCTACAGTTTGAGCTGCTGGTCTCCAGGCTGTGCACTGGTAGATGCTGCATTTTGCCTATGTATTTACCATTGCTCATAGCCTATATCTAATGTCCCAGACAGAAGCAGGACAGGTGGAAATCATCAGGGAGAGAGGTACTGTCTGTGTGCTGATGAGGAGGAGGGACTCCTGCCCACCCCTGAAGAGGATAGGTCTGTTTTGCAGAGGTGTGTGTGGGCATTTAACATTTTAGTTTCAGGCACATGACACAGATGAAATGTGCCGTCTCCCACACAAAGGGTGTGACCTTTCCTGTGTAAAGGGAGCTCAGAGTTGCTGCTGCTTTGATGGTGGTTGGGAGAACAGAGAAGGCTGCTGGTTTGCCTGCAGGGGAGAAAGGCAGAATAAAACTGTGATGGGATAGTCTGCCCCTTACGGGTGGTGGAGCCTAATGGTCAGCCCACCCCATCATGTGCTATGGCCCTTTAAGAGGCTGGATGATTCGACTACATAATAAAGAGCTGGGAAATATTGGGAGAGAGGAAGTGGTCCCGGGAGTAAGAAGTGTTCGGAAGAAAAATTCTGTTCCTGCTTCTTTAAGGAGCTGGAGCCAGTAGCCTTGCAGAGAGCATGGGGCAAGGTTCTCCTCTCCCCCAACCAACTGGGGATGAGCTGGGAGACAGGGACCACCATAAATGCTGCCTCCTTCGTAGTGAGGCAGACACCAGCAGGAGAAGATGGGCCTGCTGTGCACCCTGAGGACTAATGAGGGAAGAAAGGGCTAGCTAGAGAGAAGCTGGCTAAAGCCCTACAGTGGGCGAAATAACAGTACAGCTCCAGAAGGTGAGCTGGAGATTTGTGGTTTAAGGAGGGGGATAATAATTGCCCCGCTCCAGGAGGGCTGGGACTCCTGCCTGAAGGAGAGACAGAGGGCTGGGAACAGAGCTCAGAGGGCAGGCTTCCGAGGAGCCCTGAAAGCCACAAGGACCTTTTGGTTATTTGGGACTTTCCAGGACTGTTTTGTATGGGGTTTTGTAATAAACCAGCCCCAAGGAGGGTAATATCAAGAGGGCCCAAAGTGGAGTTATTGGCTTCCTGTGAGGAGAAATGTTGGCAGGGCTCACCTGCAGGGCCATGCCTGACTGAAAGAGGATACACCGGGTGACCTCCCCAGCGTCACAAAAACCTACCCTCATCAATGGCTACAAATTACTCCAGCTGCTGCTAATGTGGGGGTAACTTTAGTGCTTGTGAAAGAGTGAAACTCTCAGTGCTGGTTTGAGACGGACATAGTGCCACACAGCTTTGCCACTGCAGCTCCATCTTGACTAGCATCTCCAACTGCTGCTCTAGTCCTGGGATCTTCCCCCCACCCCCACCATAAAGCTCTGCTAATGCACTTCAGTCCTGACCTGTAGGTTCCCTGCTAGTCCAGTCCTTGCCCTCTCACCCTCCTCTATCTGCTCTGCTAATTCACTTCTACCTGCGCTGTAACAACCCTTGGTATTCAAGTCTTGGATCCCTACATAAATACCTCAGTCCTGATCCTCAGCATCACTTATTAGTTCCTGTCATGTGTCCTTAGAAACGTTCGGCCAGTGCTCCTCACTGCTAACCAGTGTCATTCTAGCTCCTGGGCTCCTCCAGCAAAGGCACTGAGAATTGTGCCACAGAGGGTTTGTGATATGAACATACCGGACCTAGACAACCAGTCAGATTTTCATTTCTGGTCTGAGTCAGGATGTAAGCCAGGATTCTAGTGAAGGGCTAGTGCACTCACCCACTGCATCAGTCGTATCTTTCCTCTGTCCTCCACAATGTGTTTTAGTGATGCTTGTAATGTCTCATGTCTGCCCTGGCATTGGTTCCTGTGAGATAAACTCTTCTTATTCTGGGGCAGAAGCATGCTGTTCAGATTCTTTGTGCCCCTAACTTGGAGAGGGGACTGCATGCTCTCACCCCCCCAGGTATGTTTCATAATCATGGTATCTCAGAACTCAGGAAGGTAGAAAACTTAGAAGACTCTGTCCCTCTTTTTCCAGGCCACTTACAGGTACTGCCCAAACAAGCAAGACAAATGCGTTCCAGAAAATGAAATACAAGGGCGGCCAGAAAGTTGGGGATGCCACACACGGTTTGGAAGCTTCAGTAATTGATAGACCAAAGATTTTCCTTTCCCATCATGCCTTGGGGTGAATGTGTTGTAATTTGATGCTTGGCTATTGGGTCACTTATTTGCTGCTGATCTGGTGGGAGCTCTTTATGAAGTTACCTTTCAGTGATTATCACTTTTATTCAAGAAACGCCCAGGACTGGAATAGCTGGTGGAACAGCAGGTCTGGACTGAGGTGCATTGGCACCAAGACTAAAATAGCACAGGGCTGCAGGTGCTTTGACAGTGCTATGCTATGGCTCAGGACTGGGATGGCAGCAGGATTGGGCAGACTAGGATTTTGTAAAACCATTCCATTTCTCGTCTCCTTTTGCATAATACATTGCAGCACACCAGTATTTTAAAGCTATAAAGAATCTTGGGTAAAGCTTGCATTGTGCCTGCTTGTGCTGGCCTGGCCTTATCCAGCCAGGTTTGCCAGTTTCTCAATGCTATAAATATTTGAAAAGCTTTTTCAATGGTACCAGCATAGGGGACTCTATTGTGCTAGAGAGAGGGCTGATTCATCAGGCAAAGACCTGCAACAAGGAGGAATGGAAATGCCAACAGCTAGACAGGAATGAGCCCCAGTTAAAGACCTGGTAACAGCAAGACCTGGCACATAGGAGGAGGAAAAAGATAGCAGCATTTGAGTCAAGGCTAGTGTATTCTTATAACATAAAAACCTGATTCCACTGCCACCAGGGAGACGTGCATGGGAGGAGCCAGCCTATAGGAGCAGCTGCTGAACCTATGCTAATAAAATAGCCAAGGACCTGTTTCCAGGAGTGTGCTCAACCAGATTCACTTTCCACAAAACAGCATATGTTCTTTGTTGCCTTTTTCATGAGCGCAAATTGGGGTTTGGATAATATAAGAATTTTTTTCTCCCCAGACCTTTGTTCAGAATTTAACCACATCCAAAAAGGAAAATATTTTCACTTGTCTTTAAACTACAGTAGATTGCACTTAGTAGCAGCCTTTCAGTTCCCAGCAGAAAGTTGCTATTATTGAAGAGTTGCCAATAAGTGAAAGTTATGTTTGTGGGGCTGCAGCCAGGGAAGAAAGCCCTGGGACGTGTTTGGTCTGCACGTCCTAGCATTTCTTGTCCTGGTGGCAGCCCCACAAACCTGCCTCCTGCTGGGACCTTTCTTCCAAAAAATCTTTGTGAATCCCATTAACATTAGATTCAGTGGGACGGGATAAGTTCCTGGTAAAAGTTGCTAATATTGGAACTGCTGTTAAGCAGCATCCACTGTAGGTATGTGTTTGTTTATTGCACCATTTTTCTTTGGGTTTTGGCTAAAAGCAGAAGTTTCAAACATCAGTAGAAAACCAATTCTCAGAGGTTAAGTGCAGAGGACATGGGACTGAAATTCAGGAAACCTGGGGTAAAACTCTGGCTCCAATGTAGTCAATGGGAATTTTGTCACTGTGATAGATTGACACCCTCCACCCCCATACATGCTCTTACATCACTGACTTCAATGGGGCCGGGATTCACCCCTGGTTTCTGTTCTGTTCTGGTGCTGATCTGCAGCGTGACATTGGGAATGTCACTCTACCTCTCTGTGCCCCCATTTCCCCATCTATAATGGTTTAGGAGACTGATACCCACCTTTGTGAAGCATTTTGAAATCTGTGGATGAAAGGTGGTGTACTATAAATGCTGGGAGCAAAATTAGAGGGGCTGGGAATGTTACGAGAGCCTGTTGGCATGCGATTGCAGACCTAAGATGCCTAGATGTGGTTCAGCTAAACACCCACACTTGGGGTTCCAGTGGAATCTTCAAACTTTTTGCAGTTTGCCCTATTTTCACCATTCCTCAGTGGCAACCTCCTGTAGTGAAACAAAGTATGATGATAAAAGGGGAAAGTGAGGATGTAAAAGAGCATGTGTTAGAGATTCCTGAGAAGAGAGGCTAAGCCCTTCGCAAAAACCCACACGTTGGCTGAAAGCAGAAGCTTGGCTGAAAGAATCATCTGGGGAGGTTTTGGGGTTTGTGGGCAATTGAAAAAATTGTTCCTTGAAGTTTTCTTTCTGCACAATGTTCTACCTCAGCTTGGGCTTAGGAACACTGTGACGGGGTTCCTGGCGTGCAACCTGGACTGTGGCGCCACCGAGCCCTCTATCCCACCAATCTGGGCTGCCTCTCACACTGTGATGCTGTTGCCAAGCTACAAATCTCTGACAGGTGCTGCACTTTCACAGCCAGCCACAGGCAGGGACACACCCAACTGAGTTGCATGCATGCTTCTCCCAGCCACTCATGAACCAACAATAGAGAGGCTCCAGGCACTTCTCCACAGTCTTGCACCCCAGAACTGTACTGTTTTGCACTGGTCAGAAGCCTGACCAGTGTAAGTTCATTACCCAGTCTGCCCCTCCTTCGATGTAGAGTGGACACACACTAGCCTTTGCACTTCAACCAAAACACGCTGTTTTAGGTAAAATATAACACAGATTTACTAACTACAGAAAGTTAGATTTTAACTGATTATAGCATAGAAATCCAAGTTGGTTACCTAAAAAATAAAAGTAAATCCACAGTCTGAGTTCTATAAACTAAACAGGATTTGAATCAAGCAGTGTGTCACCCTGATAGATGGTACAAACAGGTCACTGATCTTCAATACACAGGCTGGAACTGCCTTCCAGCCCGGGACCACCCTCTCCAGTTCAGTCTTTGTCCTCCAGATGTGTTTCTAAGTGTTGTGTTGTGGGGGGAGTGAGGCCAAGTCATGATGTCGTTTCCCCTCTTTATAATTTCTTCCAGTTTGTTGGAAAGATGTTTTGCTATGAGGTCAAGCAGTCTCCATTGTCTACGTGCTCTCCCTGAGAAGTTTCCATTGTAGACAGTTCCTGGGATAGTGGATTCTCTTTAATGGGCCATCAGCACATCTGGCTACTCTATTGTTGTACCTGAAAGGCTGGATGTGGGTGTTCCCAACCTCACAACATATTTCAGTAACATATGCAGCAATATTTTAACCTCACATACAATGATAGCACATACAATCCAACAGGATATTAATGTTCAACAAATCAAGACTTTTAAAATGATACCTCACAAGACATACTGCATACAAAACATCATAATTATATGACAGTGTTGAATATGGGGGTTCCTGGGTGGAGCTTTGAGTGCCACAAACCTTCTCCTGTAGGATAATCTGAACCTTTAGATGACAGAAAATGGAAGGCTAATGTGAACAGCCAAGCCAGAAAAACTAGCTCCCAGTACAAAAAGGTAAAGAGGTGTTTCTGAGAATGCAGACAAATTTGTTAGGAGACAGAATTAGCTCAGAAATAGATGGGTTGCAAGAAGGAAGCACTGTCCCCATATGTGACTGGGAGAAGAACATGGGGAGTGGAGGAAGAAACAGTATATGGAGCAGGTGGCTGCCTCAGTTCCCCATGACAAATTTTAGTGTCCAGGACAAATACTTTGCTGCCCGTTCCCTCCAAGTATCTAGTACAAAATACTGCAGAGTGCTGAGTGCCTCTCATCTCCCATTGAAGTCAACTGGAGTTGAGGATGCTCAGCACCTCACAGGAGGAGCCTCTTGATGGGTGGGTGGGATTCTGACCCCGAAGATTGTAAACGGATGGGCAACCAAGAGTTGACCCAGAGGGTGTCAGGAGCATCTCAAGGGAGGCTGGAGAAAAAAGTTGCTCATCTGGCAACAATCTGCTTTTCTCTTGGTTCCTGCTAAAATGTCCATTATGCAGCTCTGCTTAATTTTCACTTCCTTGCGTGCTTTCTCTGTGACTCATGAGCAGACACAAGGTATTTGGTCTCATGCCTGATGCTGGCTTGGCCGTAAGACAAATTGCATAAGCAAAGCAGCTTAAAAGTTGCCATTAATGGTTGATACAAGCCAGAGGGAAAGATGCTAAGGGATAAAGTGACTAGGAAAAATTCCACACCTCCCAGGAGGCTTGGGTGGAACCCAAGAATTCTGGTAATAACTTTTCAGGGGGAAGGGTAATCTGGCCTGGTCAGTCTTGCTTTTTGCCACCTCCCTGAGTCATACTGTCTCCATGTTTTCAAAAGCTCTTTCTATTAGAAGCAGAAATTTCATTGGGAGGGAATCCTGGGGGCTGAGCCCAGCATGATCTGATAGAGGCTCCGCCAGTTAACAAACTGCTCTCCTCTTCAACCAAAGGTCCATCTCCCTTACCCCCACTCCCAGGAAGCACACACTTTAGGGCCCAGAGACCTTGGAGCACTTTTCCCTGTTGGAGTGAAGTTCACTCTCAAGGCAGATATCGATTTGATCCTTTGGTTTCTCTACAATTCTTTCCCCTCCATCATATTACTGTGGTTGTGCATGAGTGACGTGGGGAAGCTAGACATTGGTGAGGAGCTCCGGTACCTTCCAGAGCATTGCTTGCCCCTGCTGGCTGCCTCTTTGTAGTACCCTCTCCAGCTGTCAGGCTTTTAGAAACATTCTCCTGTGTTTCTCTGTGATCTCCCCAGTGCCCTCTTCTGCATACTGTAAAGGGAAAGACACAGAACTGAAGCCTAAGTCTCATTTTACGCACACAAAGATGAGCAAGGAGCCAATGAGCACAGCCTATTGAGAGCAGTCGTCACAGCCCTGCATCTCACAGCCCTGTCACCAGCACTTGAAGGCCAGCAGTATTAACAGTTACTGAAAGACAAGGAGTGTTCCTCACCAGCTGGAGACTGTCAACTCTAACAGCTCTGAATTTGTCAAGAGAGAATAATTCCCACAACATTATCTCACCTTTGTAGTGTAAGCATTCTAGATACCAAGATGCCAAGATATGGAGTCTGGGTGCATTTCTGTCTGCTTGCAAGACGTTCACAGATGAGATTCATGTGTGGTGGGCCTGGATCTGTAATCCTTGGGTAGCAGGGATTTCATTTTAGCTTCATTTGAAAGGTGCTAACAGTTTGCTCTCTTTCAGAATTATTTAATTTTGTTTGCCTCTGTATCAGAAGATACTGCCCCCTCATCCACTTGGCCAAATGGTGCCTATTACCCCGTTCCAGTGTAGTTTAGAAAACCTGCCTGAGCAGCAGTGAGTTTACATGCCATAAGAAAGATCAAGATCCTCTCTTTAAGTGAATGGGAGCAGAGAATCTACTCAATACTTCGAATAGAGAACATTTTCCTCATAGGTAAGAAAAAGTAACCTAGAGGAATTCTCTCTTTCCTAAGAGCTTCTACAAACTTTCACAATGTAGTCGGTACAGCGTCTACCAAGGAGTAGCGAAATCACACTTCTTTAGTGCTCTATCCACTTAACCTTTCTATTTCTTTCTCTTCCTTTGCTGCTCTACTCTCTCTGACAGCTTAAGTTAAACCAGTTTGAGTATCTTATATTGAAGTACTGATTCAACCAAATTGGATTGTAAACTCTATTAGTTAAATTGTTGAACTTCTGTATGTAGACAAACCCTTACGTATCTTCCTGGCACCTGCTTCAGTAGCCCAGCAAATAGCAATGGTGAAGACAGAAGGCCCAATTCTCAGTTGTCCTACACTTCGTGTAGCTATTTACACCCAATCAGAATGGTTGTTTTTCACATCCCCTTTGCCCTGCCCCTTGGGCAGTTCTTTACATCTGTGCAATGGAGAAGCAGGCACAGAGTCATTAGTATGGCACCTGCTCCACTTGTCTGTTGTGTTAGTGTCGGTTGTCTTTGGCTATGTATATGCCACTCTTTGCCCTTCCAGTATATTGAGTGGTGTTGTTTTTTAGTTTGCACTTAGCTGATGTTTCCGCTTCTGTATTCACTCCTTATAAAGGTTTAGAAACGGCTTCAGAGTAATCTACAAAGGTCAGAATGTATGTTTGCTCTGAAAACCTGACCCTGCTTCCATTTAAGTAATTGGCAACACTCGATTTCAGTGGTGCGCAGGATCCAGCCAATAGGCAGTACTTTGAGAGGAAACTTTAAGTGAGCTTTAAGAAAAAATATCATTCCCTTTTTATTTTTCCTAAGCCCCGTGCCCACTTTTGCGCATAAGTTCCTGCAGAGTGCCTGAGCACCATGCAGCTGCTTTTCACGCGTGCTGAGCTTCCACAATTACAAGTCTGCTACTACTTGAAGTCAGTGGAAGTTGCACATGCTCAGCAATCCTGTAACTCATGCTCAGTAGAGCTCAGATTGGGCACCAAACACAACAATTCCCCCAAATCATAGCTACTTGGAAAATATCTCAATGGTCTTATCCAAAGTCAATGTCAGAGCCAGGAATAAAACTCGCATCTTCTGGCCACTGATCGTGTGCTTTAGCCGCAGGACCAGACTTCATCTGAGACAGAGCAATGGGCTTAGCTAGATCTCCTATTAACACGTTCTTGTGTGGCTTTGTTTTCCCACTTTAGGTTGATGAAATAGTCACAAAAATGGTAACTTCTCCTTTGTGGTGCCCAGGGTTCCTCAGATGCTCAGTGCAGAGTAGGCTAATGCAGGCAAGTGGCAACACAATCAATTACAGGACCACGTTCACCAGAGCTGTCCCAGTGACATGATGGCATGGTGTCAGCCCTCACCCCCAAGCTGTTGGAAGAATAGGTGTTCCTGGAGCTACCTGGTCAGTTTTCTCCAATAAAAGGAAACTGGGAGCTATTTGGTAAGTAGCCAAGATGTTCATGTTGAAAGAAATAAGGAGGTTTTTTAAATCAACAAATGAGTTTTCCCACACACAAGTGCAGTCTTACCCCCTCAGGATGCGGCATGAGACAACACCCTAGCCTATGAAGGTAAGACTAAATTCCTCTCCTTCTCACGCCTTGAGAGAGTATGACCCTCTCCTAGTTTCAGTTGGAGCTTTACTTGTAGAACAGTCAAGGGGAAGCCCTGTGTTGAGTAACCCCAAAGAGAGAATTCCTCTCTTCACCCAGGAGAGGCTGTCCCCCCAGGTGGTGCTGGGCAATCACTGATAGACAGGACATGAGAAGCCAGATTTGAATGCACATTGATTTGAGAGAACCCCTCTTTCCATTCTATCATTCTAACACCCTTTGCATTTGCTGAATGTCACCTCTGTCAGCCCTAGCAGCTGAGGCCACTTTCAGAGGGAGATCACTACAGTGTGATTGCTTGCAGAGAGCCAGGCACCCTGCTGTCCTGGAGAAAAGGTTATGGCTGAAAAGGACCTCTGCCATCATCAGGAAGGCACGAGACGCTTTGTGCCTCTCCTCCTTTCTCTCCTTCCTTGCAGAACTCAAAGGACTAGCGGACTGGATCTTGCAGCCTTTCCTGAAAGATGAGCCAGCCACAACAGGTTATAAATACCCCTTTTATTGCTCCTGCAGGGGAGGGAACACAGCAACACCCAAACCCAATCCCTTTAGCTTGGCTCAGCATCAAGTGACATGATGCTATCCTTTAGTCATTTCACCTTTTGCTCGCAACAGAGGGCCAGATTCCACCATGGCTAGGAGCAGAGTCTGGCCTGGAGGGGCAGATTCTGCCCATAGCTTGCTGGATGTGGAGGGATGGTTGGTAGCAGAATCAGTTCAATCAGGACCCCCGGAACGCTCACAGCATAGGGTGTCTGATTGGACTCAAGAGGTGGACAGAATAGACCAAGGGGGTGGGAGTGTGAGCTGACAAAATGAACTGAGTAAGGGGTGCTAGGCCCACTAAGGTTACCCTGCTCTTCTCATGGATTGGAGGAAACCTGACAACCACCATCCCCAGCAGAGTCCCAGTGCCCAGACAAGATACTTGCACTGGATTTGACCCTGAGTGTCCTCTTACCCCTGTGTCTGGCTCGCCAAAGGACTGACTGGAGAAGCTGTCTTACCGCAGAGGCACACTGGTGATTGGTGTTAGGAGACCTGTGACGAGGATGGATGCCCCTGCTGGCAACAGGCATGTCCCAAAAATGACCAGATTTCCTTTTAATATCTTAGGGCAAGTGAAGCTAGGATCACAGGCTTCTCACTGCACTAAAATTATACTGACAAATAGATGCACAGTGGAAGGGGGGGATGTGGCGGTGGAGACCAGGAAGGGATTGGGTTTGGAGCTGAGGGCGGTGCCTGGCAATGGAGAGGAGATCAGGCACAGCAGAAGTCAACGAAAACAATGTAAGCTTCTGAGATAAACCCCACAAGTCAGGAAATAGAGTCAGGGCTGCCACTCTGTCTTTAACCCTTCCCGTGCTGCCAATGTACATGGAGTGAAATCCTAGCCACCATTGAAATCAGTGGGAGTTTTTCCATTTATTTCAAGAGGCCAGAATTTCACCCATGGCAGGTATCATCCCGCACTCAGATCTTCGCTGTGTAGACAACACAATGCAGCCTTTTGTAGCTCACTGCCAGATGAGGGCCTCACTGGACACATTTCTTCACAGCCAAATGTGATCAAGTTTCCAATTCTCTGTTCTGCACCCAACCCCACCATTTCCCTCATATGCTTATTATCTGCCCTTCTCTTTTACACTACCTTTCGAGTCCCCATTCTGGCTCTACTTCTTGAGCCATAGCAGAAATTGGGCTATTGCTACTGCCACTTCTCCAGTCTGCACTAGGTTATCTTTCTTACCCATTTATTAATTCTGGATTTCCATGTGAGACAATGGTCTGTTGTTGTTATTTAATATTTACATTCGAGGAGAGCCTAGAGGCCCTGATCCCTTTGTGCACAAAGACATATGAAGACATTGGCTCTGCCCTGAAGAGTTTCCAATCTAAGAGGTGTGGGGGAGAAGAACACAATAAAATAAAACCCAATTTTTTATCTAAATATGTATATCAGCAATATTTTTTCTAATATTTATTATAATGTGCACATGTAGCAATGCCTGTTACTGAGGTTGCCTAACACTTCCCACTATGATCACTTTTTCCAACTGCTTATAACATTGCTAGACTGAAACCATTGAACCTGAAATGTGTACTGTCACAGATTGATCTGTTGCCTCTCACCCCTTGCTCACAATTTCTCACAATTCTGGGTTGAACGTGTTGCTTCTAGAATGGGTTTAAAGGAGGTTGGCTGTTGGAATGAAAATCACTAATAAGTGATTAGTGACCACCTTGTTTGCTGGACCAGTTCTGATAGATTCTCTGTAAGGAAGAATTTGGAGGGCTGCTGCTATGTTATCTGCATAATTCCTCAAAATGTGGATGCTCTTTCTTTTTACACTTGTGTCTGCTAGTGATTATTGACATCTTGTTGGGAGGTCTGGCTGGAGCATATCAGACCCTGCCCCATCCTGTGACATCACACCTACCACAAGAGCAGAGAACAACCCATAGGGGCTGTACTTAGCGGTGTTTTGCTTGTTGTATTTAATGGTCTCTTATGTTTCCTGTGTTGTATCTCTAAGAATATCAAACAATCTTAAAACAACCAATCACATGAGAATAACCCATTTCCTGAGTCCCGGTAGGCTGTCACCAGCAAGGCTCCATGGTTATTTAACATGGTGCATGCTGGGACATTGTAGTGAACCAGGAGCTAGTGAGTGGTCTATAGCGCATTTTAAATGGCTGAGGCTGGAATCTATGAATCACATGACAAATGGCCCTGTTTGTCTGGTGTGGGATGCCAAATGTCCATCTTACACTTGCTGCTTGAGTCATTCAGAATCTAATGGTATGTTAGAGAGAGAAATCAGATGTATGTCTCCATTAAGAGCACATAAAGTAACCTGGGGCTGATTCTCATTTGCATTAAGGCTGCATCACACCCCTCTGTCAGGTCACAAATTAAATTTGTACCCACTTTACGGTGCAACCTTTGCATTGCCAGAGCAGCGTAAAAGGGCCTTAATGTAAACAGGAATCAGGCTGAACATCATAGTGATTGAACTAGGGCATTAATGTGCTAATAAGATGGAGCTGTGACAGCCCAGGGGCTATGTCTGTGTCAACTTATGAATTCCATTTTTATTTTGTGAATGTCTGTTGTATTTCAGCCTCTATTTTGACTGTTATATTTAGTGGACTTTGAGCATTCATGCTGTAGTTGGAACTCGACCCCTAGTGCAGAGACTGTGCCTGGAAAGTGGTGACGGAGCAATCCAGAGCATCAACGTCAACAACTCTTCCCTACTGAGCGGTGGGGTTTCAACTGGCAGGGCTGCTGACTTTGAATGACTCTTCCCAGAAGTTTGGTCGTGGGATTGTGGGGTTGGTGCATGGAAAATCCCCTGCAAGGCCAGAGAAGAAAGAGGACAGAAAAGGTGTCAGAAGCTGAGAAGAGGCATACTTCCTCAGCAAAACGAGCCATCTTACCACCAGAAACAGAAGACCTAGCTGGAGGAAGTGAAGGCAGGAAGGCCTTGCCCCTCCCCTCATTAAAGGATCTACCAAACCCAAAGACTCACAAAAGATCAGACCAAGGATATTAAATTCAAGAATGTGTTGTTTTCTACAGATCTGTAACTCTTCTGAGCAATCTAAGACTAAAGTGTGTGTGTTTAGGAAATTCCTTTGCTAAGCCTGTGTTTCCTAGGGCTACCATATGTCCAGATTTCCCCGGACATGTCCGGCTTTTCAGTATATAAATAGCCGTCCGGGGGGGATTTTTAAAAATCTAAAAATGTCTGGGATTTCCCCCCGGTCAGCTATTTATAGACAGAAAAGCGGCGGCCAAGCGCCGCTGGGCACCCAAAGCCCCTTCCCGGCTCCCCCCATCCCCTGCAGTCTTACCACGCTGTCCGGCCCTGCAGCTGTCTTCCCCCTCCTCCACTCCCCTGAACGCTCCACCCACCTGCTCCTCCCCCTCCCCTACTTCCCGGGAAGTCTGAAAAGAAGCAGGGGCAAGCGGGAGGCAGCAGCAGGTAAGCTGGGGCGGGGGGGCGCGAGGAGGAGAGCTCCGGGGAGGCGCGGCCCTGGCCAAGCAGCTCCCTCCGGCCTGGGCCGAGCCGCGTCCAGCGGCTCCGGCCCCGGTTCCGGCCCCAATGGCTCCGGCCCCGGTTCCGGCCGAGCGAGCCAGCCCGGCGCCAGCCAAGCACCCCCAGCCTGGCTCGGGCCCCAGCAGCGCCGGCCTGGGCCCGGCCCGGCTCGGGCCCCAGCAGCACCGGCCCTGGTTCCGGTCGAGCACACCGGCCGAGCACCTCCGGCCAGCTCCAAGCCCCGCAACCCCGGCCAGAGTGCAGCCCGATTCCTGGGCTCTTTAAAGCCGGCCCTGGTCAGGGGACAGGTGGGGGGAGGTTGGATGGGTCAGGAGTTGCGGGGGGAGGGCTGTCGGGGGCAGGGGTGTGGAGAGGGGTTGGGACAGTCAGGGACAGGGAGCAGGGGGGGTTAGATGGGTCGGGGGGGCAGGGGTGGGGACAAGGAGGCAGTCAGGGGACAAGGAGCGGGGGAGTTGGGGGTTCTGAGGGGGGCAATCGGGGTGGGAAGTGGGAGGGAGTGGATGGGGGTGAGGCTAGAGCGGGGCTCTTCCCCCCGTCCCCAGTGTCCTCTTTTTTGCTTGTGGAAATATGGTAACCCTAGTGTTTCCTGGCTTTACTGAAGGGATTAGTTGAGAAAAATATAGCTCGTATAGCCAGGTGAACACTGGAAGGAACATGCCTAAGCAACTGGAGGCTGAGGAGGGCTGAGATACTGGTTCCAGGATCTTAGCAGCTGGGCTGTGGGGTCCCACTATCCAAGAAGGGTCTCAGACACTGGGCTGTGTATCTGGGTGCTTGCCTGCGAGACCCAGAGCTAGGGATAATGACCAGTCACTTAACAGCACTTCAGCTTCAGCAGTTGCCATCACAGATTGGAGTCCGTACAAAGAGATACAGACTGATCCAGGTGATAATAAAGGCTATACTAAGTTTGTTGAACTGTATTCCTAACTCTTCCTATGGTAGTCCCATCATGTATAAAGAGCCAAGGAGTGAAAAGCGTAGAATTGTGCATAACTTTCTTTTTTTTTAAAGTTGTGGTTAATTGCACAACATTCTGAAACACTACGAGTGCAGAAATAACTTCCCCCTGCATCCAACTTTTCTTGCTGCTTTATTATGTCAATATGTATGAATAAACTGTGAGCTTGACAGGATGGCAGTGTCAACATGGGAGACTTTTTGCTTTGTCTGTCTTTAGATCATGTGTTTAATAAAAATAGTCTTGCTGGCTGATGTGTGCTAAAAATGGGATTTTGAATGCACTTACCATTGGCTTAACTCTAATCCCAGTGAAATCAGTGATAAAACTCCCCTTCATTTCCATGGGAGCAAAGTTAGACCAACACTGACTGCTTTTGAAAAATGTAACCCCAAAGTAATATAAAAATGTTCATTTTGATAGATATAAGAAGGGAAGGTCCTTATTAGACCAAGTTAAAAATGCCATTTTTTCTCTTGCAAAAAAACTGAAAACAAATCAACCAAAAAACCCCCCTGAAAATTTTACATTTTGATCATTTTTATTTTTCATTTCGTAGCTCTGCTCCTCATTAATTGTGTGTCGCTCTAGCAGCATATTAGGCACTATGAGTGCCTAATACGTGTGAGTTAGTTACTGTGGAATAATAGATCAGCAGTTCTCAAACTGTGGGTTGGGACCCTAAGTGGGTCATGACCCTGTTTTAATGGGGTCACCAGGGCTGGTTTAAATTTGCGGGGATGGCGGGGCTCAGGTTACAGGCCCCATGCCTAGGGCTGAAGCTCTTGGGCTTAGGCTTTGGCCCCCCACACCAGGGGTGGCGGGGTTTGGACAGGCTCAGGCTTCTGTCTCCCCTCCTGGGGTTGCGTAGTAATTTTTGTTGTCAGAAGGGGGCCGCGATGCAATGAAGTTTGGGAACCCCTGGAATAGATCCTTCAGAGAGGAGCTAAAAGTTATATAGTCTCTGTGCTTCACTACCCATTTCAGAGTGGCAATGGTTAGTTAAGATAAGATCTCCACTCTATTTTTTTTTAATCTAATAAGAGGTACAAGAGAGTGGAAAATACTAGTCTTTTGTACTTTAAATAACAAAAATTGAGCCAGTCACATGACAGGCACGAACAGGATCAAATTACAACAGAGATGTAAAAAGTCAGCAGCTCTGAGAGTATTGGGAAAAGCAAAATCTCTGTAAAAGTAAATATGGGTTAGGGTTTCAAGGCAATGTGCCAAATTCACCCCTAGCGTATTCACTGTGTGCTATGGAGTCCAAATAAAAACCGATATTCTCTCTCTTGAATGATAGACCCGGATTTCCAAGTTAAACATATTCTGGTCAGAAGGGGGATCCCACACAGGTTGCAAATAATACCACATGTATCTGTGCTAGAATGTGGATTTCTGAGCTCTTTTTTTTTCTTTTTCTTCTTGCAGATGAACAGCTCTTGCGACTGCAGCCCTCTATCTATCCCCGCAAAGTAAGTATAGCATGAGCAGCAACAGTCCAGGCGTGTCTGCACCACATTGCCGAGGTGCCTTGAACCTTCAGGAATCTTCTCTAGGGCAGTGGTTCTCAATCTTTCCAGACTATTGTACCCCTTTTAGGAGTCTGATTTGTCTTGCTTACAAAATCAGACATAAAAATACAAAAGTGTCACAGCACATTACTACTTGCTGACTTTCTCATGTTTACCATATAATTATAAAATAAATCAATTGGAATATAAATATTGTACTTACAATTCAGTATATAGTATATAGAGCAGTATTAAGTCATTTTCTGTATGAAATTTTAGTTTATACTGACTTCGCTAGTGCTTTTTATGCCGCCTGTTGTAAAACTAGGTAAATATCTAGATAAGTTGATATATCCCCTGGAAGACCTCTGCATACCTCCAGGGGTACATGTACCCCTGGTTGAGAACCACTGCTTTAGGAGACAGAGTGTTATTCACTTTCCAAGTCCATTCGGTCTTCTGCCTTCCTACTGAGTTTGCCAACAATGATTTGACTGGTCCACTTTTGTAATGCTGGCTTCTGTCCACAAGAAAATGGATACCCTAGTGGAAATTCACATAGGTTCTTTTTGAATTGTTCATTTGGCTTCCATTGAACAATTCAGTGGAAGACAAACAGGCCCATTTAGCTTGTTCAAAACCTGTTTGGCCACCTGGAAAAGGAGCTTTTTTAACTGGACTATCCTCTAGGGCTGAGACCAGCTCCTTTCAGAGAGGTCACTGGGTAGCCATTAGATGGCAAATTAGGTGGCATTAAATGTCACCATAAACTGAGGCCAGATTTGTTCTGGTGCTCTACAAGTGAGTGTGCTCTGTGACTGATTATCAATCAACCAAACTCATCTAGCCTCCCTGATAGGCAGCAGATGGTAAACCTGATGAGTGAAGTAAGGAGGATTGGGCATTTCACCCTAATTTTCCAGGACATTCATAATGGTCAGTTGACCACTCTCTGCCACCACATGCCATCCAGAGAATCCTTCTATGTTCTCCAGCTATTGTTCATGCCAGGGAGCTGTACAAGTACAAATACAGGCAGACCACCACCAACGGTATTTTTACAGGTTTCTAAAATTATCCTTTTCCTCTACCTCCAAGCCCTCTACAATTGCCCATGGGGTATTAAAGCCCCTTAGCTTTATCTGCAGAGGGAGTTAAAAAACAGTCTAACAAAAATACCTCTCTCAAATATTTCTAAACTAGCTCATTTGTAAAATGTGGTATATGCACACAATGTGGTAGAGTGGGATAAAGGTTGTCTCAGCATTCGTTTGGGATGATTTGCATAACACATTCTCTTGTGGCTTTGATGTTTGTGAGTAATGCAGCCATCCTAAACTTGTGCTAATAAGTCTCTGACTGGACGCTACAGCACCACGTACTGTATAAATCTTCAAGGGCTTACATTTAAATTGAAGCCGGTTAAGGAAGACAGAGCTAAATTTATCACTAAGGCTTTTAAGTGTTTCTCTCTATTTCTCTTCCGCTTAATAGTTTTTTTTTTTTTCAAATGTGTTTGCATTAAGTGATTCATTCTGGAATGACCCATCCTGTTTGGAGAAGAACAGGAACTGAATGGGTTCTGGGTGCAGCTTCTGAGAGGAAAAGTACCTGGTCAGGGTGCTCCTGGAAACAATGCTGAGTGTAGCTCCTGAGAAGACAGAAGCAAGGGCGTATAGCTCCAGACCAGTGGGTTAAGCATGTGCTGTTTCAGAACTCTTGCTTTTTGCATGGAGCCCTCTGAAGCACATGCACTGGGTTTACACTGAATGATCTTGCGCTAAATGTGGTCTGTAAGCACAATCCTCTCCTTCCCTGTTCTGTTACATGAAAGTCTCACTGTGTTTCATCCTAAATTAAAGAGGCAGAAAAGATGTAAAATATCTAATTATATATTCACAGACTGAGGCTTTTTATGACTGTTGCATAAAGCAAACAATGAAGCACCCTAGGAGCTTGGCAGCAGCTGAGACAGACACCTCTCCTGGTGCTCGTTCTTGCTGAGTGTCTTTAGGTTTTTATACTGTTCTCACCACCCTAGTATCAGTGTAGAGAAACTTTCATCTTGTTCTAAAGAGGCTGAGTAACAAGTTGAGGGAGAGAAGTCTGCAGAGAATCACATGGGCCAGTTGGCCATGCTTTTCAAAAAGAGAGGCTTACATTTAGGCTCCTAGAGTAAAATTCACCAAGAGCCCAACTTACTTAGGAGCCTTTCAGTGGGACATAGGATCCTGAGTCAGTTAGGTGCTTTGGAAATTTTTACCCCCTAACTAAGTTTTCAGAAGTGCTGAGTACTCACTGGGTGTGTCTACACAGCCAGGTGTCATGAGCCGCCAAGTCTAGATCGACAGACTGAGGCTTGCAGTAAAAATAGCTGTGTAGACAACTCTTTTAAATTGCGGCTCAGGCGGAGCTTCGGTTCTGAAGCCTATGGTGAGGGATGCCACCCCCCATCCTGGGCTTCAGAACCTGAGCTCCAGTCTGACCCACAACATCCATACAGCTATATTTAATGCCATAGCACGATCTCAAGTCTCAGGAGAGAATTTTTGCTCTGTACATGTTCACAAAGATCACTTCAACCAACACTGAACACAGTCACCATTGGGCTAGAAAAATCATTACAGTAATGTTACTGTCAAGCTAACTAGAGTGGCTTATTACCATGAGTGCCAAACTCAGCACAGACTGTTAAGAAACAGGGCACAAACCCCAAACTGGTTGTGTGTTCTACATTTAGGTTTAACCAATGAAGTATCAAGTGTGAACTCCTCAAGCACTACAACAGCTGTTAACATGGAGTCACAGACAGTCCCTTTTGGCACTCGGGTCTCTCTAGCCACCTATGCAAACTTGCCTTTGTGATAGATGGTCCCTTACACCAAAAATGACAACAATATTCAGGTTACTCCCAGTCACTTACCGCAGGTCAGTTGTACCTTATCTCTCTCCACAAAGACAGCACCTGTAGCCAATCCTCTAATAAACCAACTAAAGATTTGTTAACTAGGAAAAAGAAATGAGAGTTAATTACAAAGTTAAAGCAGGTAAACATATAGGCCTTGGCTACACTTACCCGCTAGTTCGACGGCTGGAAATCGAACTTCTGGGTTCGACTTATCGCGTCTAGTCTGGACGTGATAAGTCGAACCCGGAAGTGCTCGCCGTCGACTGCGGTACTCCAGCTCGCCGAGAGGAGTACCGCGGAGTCGACGGGGGAGCCTGCCTGCCGAGTGTGGACCAAGGTAAGTTCGAACTAATTCGAACTAAGGTACTTCGAACTTCAGCTACGTTATTCACGTAGCTGAAGTTGCGTACCTTAGTTCGAATTAGGGGGGTAGTGTAGACCAAGCCATATACACATACAAATGAGTTACAGTCTTAGGTTTCAAAAGGCAATAGAAGCTGCTGTAATATGCAAACTCTATATGTCCCTTACAGCTAACCCAAGCTGAGTGGCTTGGGGATCCCTTGCTTATGCTTAGAAATATTGCCTTCTCCAAATTCCACAGTGATACGGTTCCGTCTGGTCAGGGACTTTTATTCCCTTCTCCCAGAGCTCTCACAGATGCAGCAAGTGTTGGTGCCTGCCTCCTTTTCATGGGTGTGCGGGGGTGGGAGCGCAATCTTCACTGCCGTTGTCCTTTGATGTTTAGTGAAACATCAAAGGACAACGGCAGTGAAGATTGTGCTCCCATCCCCGCACACCCAATGGCTCATTGGGTTTCAGTTGGCCTTCTTGTGTGCATGACCAGCACTTTACATTAGTTAACACTTCTTTCCTGTTTGGTGAGCTACACAATTACAGAGCTTTACGAAGCAAACACTCCATATAACTTCATACCATGGGCTACAGATGTTATAAGTGAGATCAATATATGCAGCATCCTACAAGCATTTCATCAAATCTAAACACTCAACATATTCTTAGCAAATTAACATCTATGCTAACAATGCTAGCACACAGGTGAGCCAGACTGGTTTCTAGCTATGCTTTTATCAGTGTTCAGTGTAGGGTGACCAAACATCAAGTGTGAAAAATTGGGACGGGGGTGGGGGTAATAGGAGTCTATATAAAAAAAAGACCCAAAAATCGGGACTGTCCCTATAAAATCAGGACATCTGGTCACCCTAGTTCAGTGAGGCCTGGGGGCCTTGGCATGAGTTGGTGGCTGGTCTGTCGGCATCATAGTTACCTAGAGGTTTAGGAGAGGAAATGAAGATCCGTGCATCGAAACTGCATCATGACCTAGAGGGCCTGGGATCTCAGGAGACCCACTCAGATGGGAAAGCCTGAGCATTAGCTATAAATACTCAAAAATATGACTGACTACCATGACATAACATTAAAAGGACATGCTGTGCCTGCCAGTTTACAGTACAATCCGTCCATGGAGTGTTCCAGTAAACCTGGAAGGAGTTATGGGACAAAGTGACCACAGCCTCTGAGCCTGGGGGGATCAGTGTTCTTCAAACTGATTGAAAGTTTGCCAAGTACAGTTAGTCCTTTTGGAATTAGACCACGCTCAGTAATTCCTTGTGCATTAACTGCAGCCTTCTGAGTTTACTGTTGTGATAGCTCACAAGTGTTTCATGCAATTCTAGATCTTTGGTCCATGGTGCAGCTACATCTGGCTGAAACTGAAATATGTTTAGCTGACCATGTTTGCAGTTTAAACTGATGTGAGGTTCCTTCTTCTTCCATCAGGCTGATTACTATGAATTCCACTGCCTTAATTTTAGCTCTCTGCGATTCTAGGAATAGGTCCTTGATTAAATGCTCAGAAACTAATCTATTTTTAGTGCTTCAGTTACAGTACAGTATACTGAATATAGACATGACCCCAAATCAAAACCCTAGATCCCAGGTTATGGGGGTGCTTTAGATCCTTGTCCAAATTTAAATTTTGTTGCTTGGGCCCATCTCTAATTAAAGCTAATGGGCCAGATTCTCACCTGACATACCTCAGCATTTACACCAATTTGGTCCAATGGCAATCTGAGTGGCTGCAAAAAGCCTCTTCTAGCTTCTTCAGTTCCTGATTCCAGTTTTAAGATGGCAATACTGAATAAGGCCTCAGGTCAATGGGGAATAGAACTCTCTAAGGAGCTGCAGAGCAATTAAACCTTTGGGTGGCGTTTGGTGTCTGAGAACTCTGAAATCGTAATTTGGGTAAGTTGAAAATGTTCATTTACATGCAAACCAGCCCAGTGGTTTGCTGTTGACTTGGCATTGCTCACTCTGCTGGAGATGTTGCTATATCTGTGCTGACCTGCTTTTTGCAACAGAGCAATGCTGAAGCCAGTTAAAGGTAATAATAATAAATTCCCCTCAAGCTGTGAAACCTGAGAGATTGGGACCTGGCAGTGCAGAGAACTTTGCAGAAGCCTCATGACCAGACTCATTTATACCCTGCTCCCTTGGAGCTAAGGAAATGTTTTGTGACTAGCACTTGTGGTGGACCAATAACCCTGGAACCTGAAGTCTTCTAATTTGCCAACTGACCAGCTACTATACATCATAGCGAACAGCAATGTAAGCTTCTCCTACACCTCCCCCAGTAGCAAATTGTCTTGGCCCTGACCAGGTGGTCACTTGTAGGACTGATGTGCTCTACGGACCATTCAGTCATTGGCCTCTCTGCTGAAACTCCCAAGAAGGACACTGGTCTACTAGGAACCCTGTTGAGACCCACTAACTCAGTTCACATTGACTAATAACTTTCAGCCAATAATGACTTGCAGTCACTGCTAGCCAAGGTTGGGGTTGAACCAGGGCTTTAAGGTGAAAGGCAGCATAATGCATCATCCTGGCAAGCTGCCCAGACACTAGCCTCTCCAACAGAGCTCCCTTTTTTCTCGGCTCATTACCACCCCCCTGAGTTTCATAGCCAGTTCCCGGAAGAGTAAAGTAGACTCAATCTGATTTTTATTTTCCCTTTGTGTCTCTCCCACTCTTATGCTGAGCGCTGCTATCTGTCTCTGCTCTGAATGGTTCCGTGGGCAGTCACTTGCTCTGTGTCACTCTCAGCATACTTCACCTATGAACCAGATTATTGCCTTTAAAAATGGAGACGTCCCTTCCTATAGACATTTCCATTGGGTTATTGTAAACTCCCTCCATGGACAGCTCTGCTGGGAATGATCCCAATATCCAGTCAGCTTTTGGAATTTGTATTGCATGTTGATAAAATAGTCCCAAATAGCTTCCAGAGGCTGGGTGATGTTGGAGGGTTCTGTGTTTATTTCTGGGAAAAGTTTAAAAAATACAGTAGGTCACACTGTAACTGAACAGTCCATGTGGTGTAGGGGGGAACGGAACGGGGGGAATGATCACTCACCCAGTGATCTAATCTTTGGTGGTTTGATGAATTCAGCCTCTTTCTGCTTGTGAGCTGCTTACAATGTCCAGGAAGTTATTTGATAAAAAGAACGAGCCCAGCTTTACAGCAGGGAGATGCAGAGCTGGCAGGGAAGGAGTGCTTATACAGCCCTGCCAACGCCTTATTTTCCTCTGCCTTCCAAGAACAACACTGTGTTCCATTGCCTGCCGCCCCCTCAGCTGGTGCTGGGAAGAGCAGCTGAGTTTAGCTCATTGTTCCTGGAAGTAACTGAGATTCTGAGCGTTCTCTGCCGTCAGGAACTGCTTGCACAGAAAAAACGAGCAACTCTGAATCCTTCTCCCTCACTAGTGCACGTATAAAACTCTGCATCAGAAGAGACCACATAGCTGTTCTCAGGGTCCTCCCAAAAGCCTGGAATTTGGGAGCAATTAGCATATTCAGACTATAATGTAACATGATGGACTCAATTCATCTCTGGGGTAACTCCAGCGGGTTCAGTAGAGTTCCACCAGGGCCAATTTTTTTTTCTTTGTTCAGCAAATTGAAGTACCGTCAGCTGTTCAGCCAGTCCACATGATCCACTAACCAACTATTCCACAAAGTCTGTGTTTGAAGAGAGACGGTGCCTTGCAACACAGAACAGGTGGAGCAAGGGGCCATTTGAATGCGACTACCCCAGGAGGTGGACTTCTCCTGTAACAGACAGTTCCATTGTGACTATGCCCTGGGGATACTGGAGAGGGGGGTATTCAAATGTTAATGCTACTTGAGGACACAAAAGATATTAATGCTACTTCATACCAGGCTATTAGGGCCAAATCCAGACCTGGTGTGAGTGAGTGACTCACTGCAAACTCCATTGAATCAAATGAAGTTGTAGTCACTTCTATCAGGTCTGAATTTGGCCCATAGATAGGTGGATGGTTTGGGGAGTCATGTGAGCTGGGTTTGTTTCCTGGCTTTGCCACAGATTTCCTGTGTGACCTTGGGCAAATCATAGCACCACCTGTTGCTTCAGTTTCCCCATTTGTAATATGGACATAATGATACAGAACTACCTTACAGGGGGGACAGTGAGGATTTATTAATGTCTGGAAGGTCCTCGGGGGAAAGCACTATAGAAATACAAATTATTACTATGCCACTTGGGAGGTGCGCTCTGCAGGGCTGCTCAGTTCAGAGTCAGGGATAGAAGAGCTGTCTCTTCAGGCTGGCCTAGTGCTCTAATTGAGCAGCCGCGTGAGGGATCTGCAGTCCAGTCTCACACACTGTCCCTGAGTTTAATGGCTGCAAAAAATCCAACTGGGTCTAGGAAAAAAGAGTGCCCCGGGTGACCATTAATATAGCAGCTGCAAAAACCAGAGAAGCAGCCAAGGAAAACTGTAAGCAAGGAGAAAATGACAGCACAGTGGTTTTCAACCTGCAGTCCCTGGACCCTTGAGGGTCTGCAGACTATGTCTAAGATTTCCAAAGGGGTCACACCACATTCAACATTTTTTCCGAAAATGAAAAAAAGTTGAAAGCCACTGACATAGCAGAAAAGTGGAAACAGCAGAAAAAATTGTACGGGATGGTTTCATACCAAAAAAGGGTTTGTTGCTCCTTTTAGCTTCAATACAGAGCAGTAGCAGAGAAAGCTTTAAAAGAAGTGATCAGTGAGGAAGTTAAAGCTAGAGCAATAGATTCCTTAGTTCCTGGAACAGAGTCTGGCAGGAACAGGTCTAGTAGTTGGGGTATGAGGACATTTTTCCTAAGGTAGAGAGTCTGCAACAAGTCCTGATGGACAGGAGAATCTGGCATGCAGATACTGCAGTGATGGATGGGCAGTACAAAACCCAGAGACAGACTAAAGACAAAAAATTGTGTCTTCTGTTGGGAAGGCTAGTCTTTGATGGAAGGTCAAGAAGAGCCAAGGACGGGAAAGCCAGAGAGAGCCCTGCTGAAGTGTATGGCTTTCCAGACATCTAAGCTTAGGGCATTCAGGCCAGCTGGGGGGACTGATGGCTGAAAATTGCTCTGGGGCAAACAATGGCAGATGCCCTGTCTTGGTTAGCTGTGGTATGGAATGAGGGACCATCTGTGGATACTCTCATTGCTGCCTTCCTTGGTGTAACTGGTCTGCAGAAGAAGATCTCAGGAGGTATTGTTATATCATTCACTCTGGGATTAGTTGATGGGAAAGTCCATGTTCAGGAGGGAGAAAACCCACTCTGGTTTAATTTTATATGCTTAATACCTCGCTCCCTGCCCCTCCACACACATACACAATGTCAACATGGGAACTTGCAGACATTCAAGTTAAGGCTCTACTTTCAGTAGTCCCCAAACCTGATGCTGTAAAGCTGCACCATACAAACATTCTCCGTGCTCTGGAAGCCCTTCTCCAGAACACAGAGAACCAGCTGCAGGCATACCCCTCCTGCCTTCTGTATGGTCCATTACCAGAGAGCAGGCTCTGTGGGCTGGGGTAATAGCAAACTCTGCCCTTCCCTGTGTTCTGGGGATGTGTGTATGGCCCAGCCAGTGGCATTTGCATTACGATGCCGACCGCCTCAAACATCTGCTGTTGCTGCCATACTTGGGTTCCACTGAGCAGCTGAGAAGGTGCCATGTCAGACCGGGCTTGGTCTCAGGCTCTAGTTGTTCTTTGACTGTATGGTTCAGCCCTCCTGTTACGTGCAGCCTCCTCTGCGTCTGTGTGAATTCTTGCTGTTGATGCGCTTCGTTGGGACCCTGACACAGCACTGACTGTGGTGTTGAGGAGCCTTTCAAGTTTCTCTCTTCGGTTGCCTCGATTCCTGGAATCGGCTCGGGCCAGGCAGCAGCTTGAAAAAACAGTAACCAGAAAAATAAACACCCTTCCACTTGATGCGTTCCTATAAACGTTGCTGCAAAGGGAAAACCAGAGCAGTTCAGAAGAGCTGAGACATCCTGTGTGGTGAAGAGGTGCTGGCAGCTGAGTCAAACTCACAGAACTCAGCTAACTCAGAAAAACCCACCCATCCCTACACACGGCTCCAGAGGCAGCTTCATCCATATGCTATTATCCTGGGAAGGGGAGGGAGAGGTAGGGGGCAGCATGACAGTGCCTGTCCAAAGTAGCATACCAACTAGGATTTCCCTGCAGGTCTGTGATCTCACATGTTGCCTATGGTAACAACCTGTTGCTGCTCCTTATTGCTGAGTAACAGTCTGACCTCTGCTTGCTCTTTTGCCAGTTAGCTAGAGCTAGACATGCACACACGCACTCACCACACCACTAAACCAGTGACACTGTTCACAAAACCGAGCAAAGAATTCCAGCCAATTGAAATGCCTATAGAGTTATGAATGAGTTGTCATTTCTCATTTTTCAGGGGTGGATGGGTATGTGGATTAAAACCAACCTTTTTTGTTTTTTTGTTAATAGAAATTCTGGAATCAGTTGCTCCCTGCTGAGACTAAAACCCTGCTACAGTATTCTCTTTCATAGAAAGCATGACCCCATAATGCTAGTACAGAAGAACCTCTTTCATACTGCCAAGAAATGAATCTTAGAAATACCAGGTAGAGAGTTTTTATTATGACTGATATTAGAGGAGCACCTACAGTACCCTACAGAGACTGGGGCTCCATGCTCCATAGACACATACTGTGCCCAAAGCGCTTACATTCTAAATAGGCAAGACAAAGAAATGGTGGGAGGGGAAACAAGGCAGTTGGGGTATGTCTACTCTGCAGCTGGGAGCCAAGTAGACAGACTAGTGCTAAAAACAGAAATGTGGCCATTGCAGCACTGACTAGCCACCTGACCTCAGACCCAGGGGGACAGGTGGGTCTGAACACCAGTGGTTAGCCGGAGCCATCACTCTGGTTAACTATCCACTGCTGCTATTTGTAGCATAATAGCTTGAGCCTGTCTCCCCAGACTCGAAGGTTTGCTCCCCATAGCCCTAAGAAGTGAAGCTATTTGCCTGAGGTCATACAGCAGACTAGTGGCAGAAACAGGACTAGAACCCAGGTCTCCAGAGAACCAGCCAGTTTAGCATCAAAACCACCTCTCAATGTAGAGTTAGAGTGTGTTTCCAAAGAGCACAGAAACTGAAGATTCATCTCCTCCCACCTCAAGGCATAAATATTGTAGCAAATCTGCAGACATTGGTCTTCGCGACAGCCGCTCACCGGCATATCACAAGCACTCAGAACTCCAGGGCAAGTGGGGCTAAGAACTCAGCCCTCCAGTTCCAAAAGGTACAACCCTTCTACAGCTTGAGCTAGAGACCACTTGTGCGCACCACTCTTTGAAAATCTATAGCAAAGCCATGCTCTCTGGGAAGACCTCTCTAGAAAATATACCTATTAAAAGCTAACTTTCCATGCAGCAGGATCTGGATTTTCCCACCTCCCACTGTATCACGTGTTTTCCTGTGGGTTTTAAGACAGATGATCTGGGAAAGAGAATAAAAGGTGCCTTTATAAAAGTGCTAGTGACAGATTTGGGGCAGCTGCTGGGAAAGCACCCAGTTATAGCAGAAACATACTTGCATTCTCACCAGCACAGGAATATTACTGTGTTCAAGGGTAGTGAGCACTTGACAAGTTTCACAACCAATCTCTCTTTTCAATTGCTCAGACATTGCTCAGATTCCTTTGGGGCAGGAACTTTCCTGGCCTGGTCTTGGCCCAGAGGAGAATAGTTTGTGGGGGGAGATGGTTGGTTGGTTGTTTTGTTTTTAATGATGGAAACATGGTCTGTCAGTTTTGAGCTTGTGAAGATGTCTGAGAGCTTCTTGCACCAGTTAGTAGTAGTAAGATTAGTGATACTGTAGCATCCAGGAGCCCCAATCATGGGCCAATACCCTGCTGTGGTAGGTGCTGCACAAACGCAGCACAAGCCCAGAGAACTGTCTCTGGCACCAGATGGGGAACCTTCCTGATGCTAGTAATACCATGTGAGATTCCCCCAGTGCCCACCTTTGTGGTGAACCGGCATGAAGTACATAGAAACCCAAGCTCCCTCCCTGGCTTTAGGACTGTGCTGAGAATGAAGAGGGGCCCTCCCTCAGGCAGCTGCCTGTTCCCTTCCTGCTCTTTTTCTGCCTGTCCTCAGCAGACAATTTCTGTTTCTATTTTCCCTCCACCTTTCAAAACCCTCAGATGTTTCCTTCATTTCCCCCCTCCTCTCTTTTGGCCTCTCGTCATCCCCTCCCTGCTTCCCTCCAGAGTTTCTCTTGCTCCCTCTAATATTTTCTTCTTCCATGAATCCCCTTCAGTGCTTCCCATCTCTCTCCCCCTCACCTAGTTCCCCTTTTCTCCCCGCTCTCCCATCTCTCCCAACCACTCCGGATGTCCCTTGCTCCCTGTCTTTCCTTTTCATCCCTTTCATGCCTCACCCCCTTGAATAGTCTCTTGTTCCCTCACTTTTCCCTTTCTCCCCCACAGTCCCTCAGCAGTCTCTCTGCTCTCTCCCCTTAGCCCCCCTTCCGCCTGCTTTTCACTATGGCCTTTGCACTTGTGTCCCCTGCGCAATGAAGAAGGAGCAAGTAGACTAAACAAGAGGCTTCTGCCAAATCATTGCAGAGCTCTTGATAAATTCAGCACTTCTGCTGCTCCTTGTTCGTCTGGCAGCATGGCAGGCAGCCCAGCATCCTGCCTCCCACTTGATGAGCTCACCAGGAGCTGTGGTAGTTTATTCTAAGAAATCAGCTAACATACAGTACTCAGTAGAGGCACCCCTCCCCTGGGAGGATCAGCAGAATTAAGATGTTCAAGTGAGCTGTCTTGGGGATTACACAATCTTATCACCTCCTGCAAGGCCTTGGAGAACAAGGCTAGCACTGCATGCACTGAGTCACACTTCCCCCTGAAACAGTGCAAGTTCCTTGACTCACATCCTCTCACAGGAGCGCTGCTTTCTTACATCTCTGTAGCCAGATGCCCCAGTGCAAGCACAACAGAGACAGAGAAGTAAAGGCTCCTATTTGTCCCCATTGATTTTAAGTCGAGAACCAGTCCCCCGGGAGCCAGTACACAACAGACCCGTTCATTGATCTCATGTTGTGGAAGGCGATAAAGACTGTTGGTCAGCCTATGGGAACTAAGAGGAGTTAGCTGAAAATTTTCTGCTATGCTTTTTACTAGGAAATAGCCCTTTACACACCCCAAAATGATAATGCACACAAAGGCACAGACTTTAGGACAGGAAGTTTATTAACAGAGTCATCATCCTGCATAATCTGGATATAGCATGATGAGTGGAACTGGAGAAAGAGGGTCAGGTACCACGAGGGACTGCATTTGGTGTGATACCAGGGGCTCAGGCATGCAAACTGAGCCAGGCTCTTGCCAGACACACACACCTCTCAGCAGGTACAGCAGGGGCTCTACCCTGATATAACGCGACCCGATATAACACGAATTCGGATATAACGTGGTAAAGCAGCGCTCCGGGGGGGTGGGTCTGTGTGCTTCGGTGGATCAAAGCAAGTTCGATATAACGCAGTTTCACCTATAACGCAGTAAGATTTTTTGGCTCCCGAGAACAGTGTTATATTGGGGTAGAGGTGTAATAATGGCTTCTATGTATGGTCAGCAAAGAGCGCCTTCCTACACCGCTGTCTCTGTCGACACAGCATGTGCAAGTGCCTAGCATTGACACAGTGAGTGGTGCAGTGTCTGTTGGAGTTGCTGTTGCTCTTTGGTATTTTTCTTAAAGCCCCAGCTCCTGGACTCGTGATTAGGTGAGAATCTCAGCTTTCATTTTTATCATATATACTATATTGTATATATATAAAGATATTTCAAGCTGTTATGATTGCAGAGAAAAGCATGTAGGCATGGCTGTGTGATGGCTTTGTATTGCAGGAAGAACCTGGGTGGGGCCTACATGTGTTGTTTACACTGGCAGTTTTGTGGAATCTCCCACCAGTGAAAACAGTAGTACAGGGAGGCCCCTGGTGTTTTTGCCATCATGTTATCCAGACCTGCTTTGAGAAGCTTGGCAAATTCAGGCTGGAAATAAGGCACACATTTTTAACAATTAGAGTAATTAACCATTGGAACAATTTACAAGGTTCGCGGTGGATTCTTCATCACTAACAATTTTTAAAACGAGACTGGATGTTTTTCTAAAAGATTTGCTCTAGGAGTTATTGTGAGGAAGTCCTACAGCCTGTGCGATACAGGACATCAGACTAGATGAGCACAATCATCCCTCCTTGCCTTGGAATATATGAAACATGATAAAATCTCCTAAAACCTGTCTGCATAGCACACTGCATAGCACTACTGCTATCAGAGCATAGGCTGTAGCAGGAGATTTCCCAACAATTGTCACTATAGACACAGCCCAGGTGTTCTTGTAAATTTTGCATCATGAAACCAGGGCTCAGGGTAGTTCAGTTCTTCCTGTTTCAGAATTCATTATAAGAGAGTTGGCAAAATGGACCGTCCTTTCTGATGGGTTGAAGTCTAACTTAACAGAGCAGGAGGGAGTACATTCAGTACTTATCTGAGAAAATTGGAAGGATCTCAAGGAAAGCTGGAGAATGAACAACATGCCCGGCTGCTTCTTTTGTGAGTTTGCTTGTATTTTGGCTGAAGAACATGAGCAGGTAGAAGCATTATATTCAGAATCTTCATTGATTACTTTTTTTTTTCCAGCCTCAGAAGAGCATGTTCTTGAGTAAAGATTTCCTCACACTGCCCAGGTAATAAGTAGTGAACTGGTTTAGTTTTCCAGGAAGTTCAGCTTTCTCTATTTAAGTGTGGTGACCAAGCTGTGAGTTTAAGTACTGGCAGTCCTATTCTCACTTGCAGATTACATGTTACTGGGAATCGGAGTAGACTTTGGCCTAAGGTGAGGTTATGGTGTTCTGCCACTCTGGCAGCAGAGATGATAGAGGAAAGGGCTATTTGCCAGCCAGCAGGAGTGTGTTCTTCTCTGACTTGGTAACTGCTAATAGCTCAAAAACTCCACTAGCCAGTGGTGATGACCCCCGTGTCTCAGTATGGAGATAATTGTCCTGCATTCCATCCAGTTACAGTTTTACAAAGTAAGCAGGGCCTTCACGGAAGTGTTCAAACAAAAGTAGCCCTGCCCTTGGGAGTCATTTTCTATGAAGCCATATATTAATTTCAGATTCCTAAGAAGGGTAAAGTCACCCCCAACTTCTGTCTTATATACTCCTATATTTGGAGAATGGAACCCAGAGCCTTGTATCGCACTGCAAGAGTAGAAGAGTCATTGTGGTACACCTGAGAGTGGAGCATTCCAAATGTAGGCAGATTCTAATTCCAATAGCCAGTGACTGTAGGCGTCTCAAACTGGGAGAGCTCTCAACAGCTAGTTATCCTGTCAATCCCTACATGCGTATGTGACGCTGTCATTGCACTTCACTCTGATTCCTTTGTGAGCCTTGGGCATTTAACGGCAAAAGTTAGAAGTTGCAATTGATTTGATTCCAGCTTGTAATGTGTGTCTATAGCCTTATTCTGCCTGCACTAACCTGAACTTAAAGGGCCAGATCCTGGGCCCCCTCCCAAGTGCCCTAGTTAAGGCAGAAACTGAGGCTATCCCGAGTTGGCATAGCCAGCCCAGCCCATTCCCCTATCTTCCCTAACGTAAGAAACATTCCAGGGGAGGTGAGTATGGGAACAGCAAGACGGGAAAGAGTGAAGCACAATGTGCTCAGTTGTGATCCTCAGTGGCACAGTAGTCCTGCTGAGTTTAGTCTCCTAAACCAGTTTGGCCTCTGGCTGCATCAGGTTGAAGGAGTTGGAAAGGTGCCATAATACCACCTAATCTCCTCCCTCCTGCACTTCTCCAGTATCACTGAGTGTTACACTGGCACACCTGGAGATCCATCCCCAAATGCAACATTGTCTCTGCAGATGGGCAGGGTTTTTTCTCTCCTAGTATCCCTGACATAGCAATAGGTTTATGCTGTATGTCACACGCCAGGAAAGAGAGACCGTTCCTGCCCTGCAGATCCTGCCATCTAAATAATTCAAGACAAATGAACACTAGATAAGATACAGGGCAAGAATACAGGAGGGGGTGGTAAGGGGATGATTAAAGTTGCAAAGAGCAGGTGGGAGATCATTTATACAGGTGGAGAGACACTTCGAATTTTCAATTGGAAATCTTGAAATTCTTGGGGTGGGAAGGAGACTTTTCTCCCAAGCACTGGGATGTGTTTGGAAATACAATCCAAATTAGAATTCGCTGCACAGCTGTCTCTGTGCCTCAGCCCGACAAGCCAGCAGAAGGGAAAGACTGTTCAAGCGAACAAAAGGCAGCTTTGACCTCAACGCCGGGGAGTGTTGCCCTGACAATGGAAGGTGGAGCAGGGGAAGGAATCTGCAGTTAATAGGCTCTGGACTGGAGTGTACTTTGGCAGAAGGACAGCAATTGCCCCTAGTTTCTAGGAATAATAGATTATTTCTGTGTTACTTTTGGGGGAGGGATAGCTCAGTGGTTTGAGCATTGGCCTGCTAAACCCAGGGTTATGAATTCAATCCTTAAGGGGGCCACTTAGGGATCTGGGGCAAAATCAGTACTTGGTCCTGCTAGTGAAGGCAGAGGGCTAGACTCAATGACCTTTCAAGGTCCATTCCAGTTCCAGGAGATAGGATAGCTCCTATTATTATTTATAATTTTCCCTGGCTCAAGTTTCAATTCATCTGCCCCCACAATAAAGTCAGTAGTCCTGGCAAGCTCTAACCTCAGGTTTCTCAACCTGTAAGTCGGGACCCAAAATTGGGTTGCTAGAATGCTTCAAAGGGTGGTGTGGCAGCTCCTGTGACTCCTGTCCCACAGGGCTGGCTGGGCTTGCCTCCTTGCTCCAGGCACTGCAACCTCTGGGGTCTCAGCACCACTGAGGTTTAGCCCAGATGTCATGATGACAAGAGTCCGGGTAGGCCAAATTTGAGAGAATGGCACTGCAACCCCATGAGCCAGGTCAAAACTCCACTCTCACAAATCTGGTCCAGTCTGAGGGTGGGACCAAACCTGAGCAGTGCTGCAACCCTGGAGGTTGCAATGCTCAGAGTGGAGATCCAAGCCCAGCCGGCCCCGCGGCACAGGAGCTGTCACTGTGGGGGGAGTGCTGGGCAGGGCCCAACCCCCTCGGGGGACAGGACCTGACTGAAACCACCCCAGGGCTTCCACCCCCCAGACTATTTACTGGTTGTGACAGGCCATAAACATAGACAAATGGGTCCTAAGCCCAAAAAGGTTGAGAACCCTGCTTTGTATTTCCAAACTCCCAGTGGTACGCATACCCCTGGGGGTATGCAGAGGTCTTCCAGGGGGTACATCAACTCATCTAGATATTTGTCTAGTTTTACAACAGGCTACATAAAAAGCCCTTGCAAAGTCAGTACAAACTAAAATTTCATGCAGACAATGACTTGTTTATACTGCTCTATATACTATACACTGAAATGTAAACACAATATTTATGTTCCAATTGATTTATTTTATAATTATATGGTAAAATTATATGGAAAGTCAGCAATTTTTCAGTAATAGCGTGCTGTGACACTTGTATTTTTATGCCTGATTTTGTAAGCAAGTAGTTTTTAAGGGAGGTGAAACTTGGGGAATACACCAGACAAATCAGACTCCTGAAAGGTGTACAGTAATCTGAAAAGGTTGAGAACCACCGCTCTAACCCACATCCCCCATCCCCCACACTCCTTTCCACTAAGCAACTGTGCATGTCATTGTTCCTTTCCTGGCTTTGATCAGTTTGTTTGACGTGATTGTAGCATTATCTCAATCGAGCTTTTGTTGGAAGAATGTGTTGTAATGAACTGCAGTGCACATGTGTGTACCACAGCTCTCTGCTGGATAGAATCAGAACTGTTCAGTTGCGTGTATGTTGTCCCTGTACTGCTAACAGCTAAAGGAGATTCTCTCTTAACTCAAATGGCAGTGCCCTGTGGACGAGAGTTTTGTCCTTGCGAAGTTCCGAATGGCCACTGTGTAACACAGTGACAACACTGAAGTTATGGGAAGCTGTGGATTTGTTACAGTACATGTACTGCTTTACATTAAAATGCAGTTGAAAAGTCCCTGCCACTCTCACCCTGCCACTCTCAGGCAAACTTTAAAATTACTAAGGCTGGACCAAACCCCCATGAAGCTGGAGTGTAGTTTGTTTCGTACTTTCCTTTCCCATCTCTGCACAGATCCCTGAGTATCAGTGAATACTGGTTCCCTGTCCGGTCCCCCTGGACAAGATGCCCTGAATCAGAACACTTTGGAAAATCTGAATCTGAACTCCATGGTTCAGGCCCACTGCACTTTAGAATCTGCCACCATATGGCAAAGGCACCTTAAGATGCAATTCTTCTTCGAGTGCTTGCTCATATCCATTCCATTAGGTGTGCGCGCGCCGCGTGCACGATCGTCGGAAGATTTTCTACCCTAGCAACACCGGCGGGTCGGCTGTGGAGCCCCCTAGAGTGGCGCCTTCATGGCGCTGAATATATACCCCAGCCGACCCGGCGCCCCCTCAGTTCCTTCTTACCGCCCCTGACGGTCGTTGGAACTGTGGAGCGCGGCGTAGCTGTTCTCCACTCTCCCTAGCTTATCCAGCCTCAACGTTTTTACCCCCCTCCACCTCGTCAGAGACAGGACCCTGCCAGAAGGCGAGGGCGAGGTGGTAGGAGAAGATGGGCTGGCCCTCAACCCGGTCAGAACCAAGGGCCACCAAGACCACCTTCAGGTCCTAGACAGAACTTTTGAAGGTGCGGTCGAGGACGGCGCCCCAGTCATCCCCCAGGATCCAGCTCCCTCCTTTCGGGATCGCCTCTCCCACTTCCACCGTGCTTGGTCCCTTATAACTTCGGACCGTTGGGTCCTCCGCACGGTGGAGAGGGGATACGCTATCCAGTTTTCTTCTATCCCCCCCTCCCACCCCCCTTCCCCGTCCCTCTTCAGGGACCCTTCTCACGAGCAATTTCTTATACAGGAGGTTTCTACGCTCCTTGCCATGGGGGCCATAGAGGAGGTTCCGATAGAGTTAAGGGGCAGGGGATTTTATTCCCGTTACTTCCTGATCCCCAAGTCCAAAGGAGGTCTGCGGCCCATCTTGGACTTGCGCGGACTCAACAAATTCGTAGTAAAGTTGAAGTTCCGCATGGTCTCTTTGGGGGCCATTATCCCTTCCCTCGATCCTGGAGACTGGTTCGCCGCCCTCGACATGAAAGACGCTTACTTTCATATCGCAATTTACCCGCCTCACAGACGCTTCCTGCGATTCGTGGTAAACACGGTGCACTACCAATTTGCAGTCCTTCCCTTCGGCCTATCCTCGGCCCCAAGAGTGTTCACGAAATGTATGGCTGTCGTGGCAGCGTACCTTCGTCGGCAAGGGGTACAGGTGTTCCCGTACCTAGACGACTGGCTGGTGCGCGGTCGCACCAAGGAGCAAGTTCAAGCTCATGTCCACAGAATAGTGCACACATTCAACGAGTTGGGCATCCTACTCAACAAGGACAAATCCACTCTAGAGCCTACCCAGAGAATAGAATTCATCGGCGCAGTTCTAGACTCCAGACGTGCACAAGCCATCCTGCCAGACAACCGCTTTGGCACCATCACGAACCTCATTCAAGGGCTCAAGGCCTTCCCAACTACCACGGTGAGGTCGTGCCTGACCCTGCTGGGTCACATGGCTTCCTGCACGTACGTAACCAGGCATGCCAGACTTCGGCTTCGCCCGCTTCAAACCTGGGTGTCATCAATATACCGTCCACATCGGGACAGCCTGAACATGGTGGTCACGGTCCCGAACTCGGTCCTGGCCTCCCTCACCTGGTGGCTAGATCACAATGTAGTCTGCGAGGGGATGCCATTTCACGCCCCACAACCCTCTCTGCACCTGGTCACAGACGCGTCATCTCTGGGTTGGGGTGCCCATCTCAACGAACATCATACCCAGGGCCTGTGGACTGCACCCCAGTTAGCCCTGCACATCAATGTTCGGGAACTGATGGCGGTGCGCCTGGCGTGCCAGGCATTCCTCAATCTCCTACGTGGCCGCTGTGTGTTAGTTCTCATCGACAACATCACGGCCATGTTTTACATCAACAAGCAAGGAGGAGCACGTTCGTCAATTCTATGCCAAGAGGCCACTCGCCTGTGGGACTTCTGCATCGCCCACTCAATCCATCTCACGGCATCGTTCCTCCCTGGAGTCCAGAACACTCTAGCGGACCGACTCAGCAGGTCCTTCCAGACGCACGAGTGGTCTATCCGTCCGGACATCATACATTCCATCTTCCAGAGGTGGGGGTTTCCCCAGATAGACCTGTTTGCATCTCGAGACAACAGGAAGTGCCATGTATTCTGCTCCCTACAAGGTCGAGCTCCGGGCTCCCTCTCGGATGCCTTTCTACTTCCCTGGAAAGACCACCTGTTTTATGCATTCCCTCCGTTTCCTCTGGTCCACAAGGTTCTGCTCAAACTGCGCAGAGACCAGGCACAGGTAATTCTGATCTCTCCAGCGTGGCCGAGACAACATTGGTACTCCACACTGTTGGAACTCTCGGTTCAGACACCGATCCCGCTTCCGTTGTGTCCGGATCTCATCTCTCAGGACCACGGCCGGTTGCGTCACCCCGACCTGCAATCACTCCACCTCACGGCGTGGCTGCTCCATGGTTCACCCAGGCAGAGCAGCAATGCTCGCACTCTGTACAACAGATTCTGCTGAGCAGTAGGAAGCCCTCAACACGGACCACGTACCTGGCCAAGTGGAAGCGGTTCTCCTGTTGGTGCGAACAACGGGCCACATCCCCGTTGCAGGCACCCATTCCTCTCATTTTGGACTATCTCCTCTCTCTAAAACAACAGGGGTTGGCGATATCTTCAATTAGAGTTCACCTGGCCGCTATATCGGCCTTTCACCCAGGGGAACTCGCGTCCTCGGTATTCTCTAACCCGATGGTCGTTAGATTCCTCAAGGGCTTAGACCGGACGTACCCTCAACAACGTCAGCCCGTCCCGACGTGGGACCTCAACCTGGTTCTCTCCAAGCTCACAGGTCCTCCATTCGAGCCACTGGCCACCTGTTCACTTCTGTACCTATCCTGGAAGACAGCTTTCCTCGTAGCCATCACCTCAGCAAGGCGCGTTTCTGAACTCAGGGCGCTTACCTCTGAGCCCCCTTACACAGTTTTTCATAAGGATAAAGTGCAGCTTCGTCCACATCCTGCCTTTCTCCCTAAGGTGGTTTCTCCTTTTCATATCAACCAGGACATATTTCTCCCGGTCTTTCATCCTAAACCACATGCCACTCGCCAGGATCAACGTTTGCATTCCCTGGACGTACGAAGGGCCCTGGCCTTCTATATTGACCGCACAAAGCACTTTAGAAAGACGACGCAACTCTTCGTTGCAGTGGCCGACCGAATGAAAGGCTCACCGGTCTCCTCACAACGCCTATCCTCCTGGATTACGTCTTGCATCCGGACTTGCTATGACCTGGCAGGTGTCTCAGCACCGCACCTCACCGCTCACTCCACGAGGGCCCAAGCCTCCTCGACTGCTTTCCTGGCACATGTTCCGATACAGGACATTTGTAGAGCGGCGGTTTGGTCATCAGTCCACACGTTTACAGCTCACTATGCACTAGTGCAGCAGTCCAGGGACGATGCTGCATTCGGATCAGCGGTTTTGCACACAGCAATGTCTCACTCCGACCCCACCACCTAAGTTGGGCTTGGGAGTCACCTAATGGAATGGATATGAGCAAGCACTCGAAGAAGAAAAGACGGTTACTCACCGTTGTAACTGTTGTTCTTCGAGATGTGTTGCTCATATCCATTCCAAACCCGCCCCCCATCCCCACTGTCGGAGTAGCCGGCAAGAAGGAACTGAGGGGGCGCCGGGTCGGCTGGGGTATATATTCAGCGCCATGAAGGCGCCACTCTAGGGGGCTCCACAGCCGACCCGCCGGTGTTGCTAGGGTAGAAAATCTTCCGACGATCGTGCACGCGGCGCGCGCACACCTAATGGAATGGATATGAGCAACACATCTCGAAGAACAACAGTTACAACGGTGAGTAACCGTCTTTTCTGCATGGCTGCATGGAAGCCAGGATATTTAAGGTTAAACCCGGAGTCTGTTGTTCACTCACTGCTACCCTGTCCTCAATTCACTTTGTTGATTCTAAGTATAGAATAAAGATAGTATGCAGACCCTCCTCACATGTTTACCCAGTCCAGTGCTGTATATAGGTAAAGGGGAGCAAGCTAAGGTTGTTCTTCCCTGGGAATTTCCTGCCTTTTGATTTTGGGCCAGGAGGAAAAACAAGTGCATTTTTCATTTATTTACTTAATGTTTGCCCTTAAATAGCTGATATGACACGGTCAAAAAAATCCATAAAATTGCCATCGGCATTATTGAAAGGAAGTGTCCCCTAACCATAGATGAACTTGCCTGTCTATTTGAATAGTTAGAGAACTCCCAGTGGTGGCTCTGATTGGCCAATGTCATGGACTCAGCAATATTTGTTGAGGTAAAAAAAATTTTTTTTTTTTTAATTCTAAGGATAGATATTCAAAGTACCCAGTGGGGACGCACTGCTAGCTGTACTGTAAGGATGTAAAATGTTCCTAACCTATGTTCTAGCACAGAGCAAAACCGAGAAGTTATATTGGACAAATGGCTGCACCATTTTTAATGAAACATACATACTGGAAAAAGAACAGGAGTACTTGTGGCACCTTAGAGACTAACAAATTTATTAGAGCATAAGCTTTCGTGAGCTACAACCCACTTCTTCGGATGCATATAGAGTGAAACATAAATTGAGGAGAAATATATACACACATACAGAGAGCATGAACAGGTGGGAGTTGTCTTACCAACTCTGAGAGGCCAATTAAGTAAGAGAAAAAAACTTTTGAAGTGATAATCAAGGTAGCTCAGTACAGACAGTTTGATAAGAAGCAAGTGTGAGAATACTTACAAGGGGAGATAGATTCAATGTTTGTAATGGCTCAGCCATTCCCAGTCCTTATTTAATCCTGAGTTGATTGTGTCTAGTTTGCATATCAATTCCAGCTCAGCAGTCTCTCGTTGGAGTCTGTTTTTGAAGTTTTTCTGTTTTAAGATAGCCACCCACAGATCTGTCATAGAATGACCAGACAGGTTAAAGTGTTCTCCCACTGGTTTTTGAGTATTATGATTCCTGATGTCAGATTTGTGTCCATTAATTCTTTTGCGTAGAGACTGTCCGGTTTGGCCAATGTACATAGCAGAGGGGCATTGCTGGCACATGATAGCATATATCACATTGGTAGATGTGCAGGTGAACGAGCCCCTGATGGTATGGCTGATGTGATTAGGCCCTATGATGATGTCACTTGAATAGATATGTGAACAGAGTTGACATCGGGCTTTGTTACAAGGATAGGTTCCTGGGTCAGTGTTTTTGTTCAGTGATGTGTGGTTACTGGTGAGTATTTGCTTTAGGTTGGGGGGTTGTCTGTAAGCGAGGACAGGTCTGTCTCCCAAGATCTGTGAGAGTAAAGGATCATTTTTCAGGATAGGTTGTAGTTCTCTGATGATGCGCTGGAGAGGTTTTAGTTGGGGGCTGAAGGTGACAGCTAGTGGTGTTCTGTTATTTTCTTTGTTGGCCCTGTCTTGTAGGAGGCGACTTCTGGGTACTCGTCTGGCTCTGTCAATCTGTTTTTTCACTTCAGCAGGTGGGTATTGTAGTTTTAAGAATGCTTGATAGAGATCTTGTAGGTGCTTGTCTCTATCTGAGGGATTAGAGCAAATGCGGTTATATCTTAGAGCTTGGCTGTAGACAATGGACAGTGTGGTGTGTCCTGGATGGAAGCTGGAGGCATGTAGGTAAGTGTAGCGGTCAGTAGGTTTCCAGTATAGGGTGGTATTTATGTGACCATCGCTTATTAGCACAGTAGTGTCCAGGAAATGGACCGCTTGTGTGGATTGATCTAGGCTGAGGTTGATGGTGGGATGGAAATTATTGAAATCATGGTGGAATTCCTCAAGGGCTTCTTTTCCATGGGTCCAGATGATGAAGATGTCATCAATGTAGCGCAAGTAGAGTAGGGGCGTTAGGGGACGAGAGCTAAGGAAGCGTTGTTCTAAGTCAGCCATAAAAATGTTGGCATATTGTGGGGCCATGCGGGTACCCATAGCAGTGCCGCTGACTTGAAGGTATATATTGTCCCCAAATGTGAAATAGTTGTGGGTGAGGACAAAGTCACAGAGTTCAGTCACCAGGTTAGCTGTGACATTATCGGGGATACTGTTCTTGATAGCTTGTAGTCCATCTTTGTGTGGAATGTTGGTGTAGAGGGCTTCTACGTCCATAGTGGCCAGGATGGTGTTTTCTGGAAGATCACCGATGGATTGTAGTTTCCTCAGGAAGTCAGTGGTGTCTCGAAGATAGCTAGGAGTGCTGGTAGTGTAGGGTCTGAGGAGAGAGTCTACATAACCAGACAAGCCTGATGTTAGGGTGTCAATGCCTGAGATGATGGGGCGTCCAGGATTTCCAGGTTTATGGATCTTGGGTAGCAAATAGAATACATACTGGATTGATGCTGGTGATATATTTGACAAGATAAATGTTCTGGGCTGAGCACTGCCATTGGCTGAATTTATGTATTGAAATTAGTAGAAGTAGGTATTAGTTTGGCCCACTCTCCCTAGTATTCTTGGAATGGTGATGAATATACTGTCCTGTCATGTATTCTATTTTGTACTCTGATCTTGAGTTTCCCTTGCCATGAGAACTCACCAGTTCCATCCTGTTTGACTGTTACTGCTTTTTAGATTAGTAATGTGAGATTACTATTTTAGTCCATATAGGACCAAAGAGGCGGTGGAACCTTCATCAGTGAGAACATTGTGACTGACTCTGGAAAGGCTTACTCTGTGAATTAAGGGTAGGTCTCTCAGCCATTCTTAACTGCTATAACACATTATAAGGGAAAATATTTTCAAAATACCTTTTTTTAATGAAATTACAAATTTGGTTGATAAAAGATAATGGTGTTGAGGTAATACACTTAGACTTCTGTAAAGCATTAGACTTCATAGTGGATTACATCTTGATTAAAAAGCTAGAAAGATATAAAATAAACATGGCAGAAAATTGATTAAAAGCTGGCTAACTGATCTCAAAATATAACTGTAAATGGAGACTCATCAAATAAATGTGTTTCTAGTGGGGTCCCACAGGGATAGGTTCTTGATCCTATGCTATTTAACATTTTTATGGATGATCTGGAAGAAAACATAAAATCATCATTGATGAAGTTTGCAGATTACGCAAAAATTGGGGGAGTGGTAAATAAGAAAGAGGACAGGTCACTGATACAGAGCGATCAGATACTTGATTAACTGGGTGCAGACAAACAATATGAATTTGAATACAGCTAAATGTGAAGTCAGACATCTAGGAACAAAGAATGCAGGCCACACTTACAGGATGGGATGTGGGGGGTTGAATTATTCTGGGAAGTAGTGACTCTGAAAAAGATTTGGGAATCATGGGGGATAATCAGTTAAACATGAGCTCCCAGTGTAATGCTGAGGTCAAAAGGGTTAATGCAATCCTAGATGCGTAAATGAGTAGGAGTAGTAGAGAGGTTCTTTTACCTCTGTTTTTGGCACTGGTTGGAATGCTGTTGGAATACTGTGTCCAGTTCTGGTGTCCACAATTCAAAAAAGATATTGACAAATTGGAGAGGGTTAGAGAAGAGCCATGGGAAATGATTAAAGGATTGGAAAAGATGTCTTAAAACTAACGATAAACTCAAGGAGTGCAATCTGTTTATCTTAACAAACAGAAGCATATAAGGGGTGACTTGATCTCAATCTACAAGTGCCTACTTGGGGAACAAATATTTGCTATTGGGCTATTTAATTTAGTAGACAAAGATATAACAAGATCCGATGACTGGAAGTTGAAGCTAGATAAATTTGGACCAGACGTAAAGTGCATATATTAACAGATTAACCATTGGTACAATTTACCAAGGGTTGTGGTGGATTCTCCATCACTGGCAATTTTTAAATCAGAATTGGATGGTCTTCTAAAAGATCTGATCTAGTTCAAACAGGAGGTAATTCAGGGAATTTTTATGGCCCATATTATGCAGTGGGACAGACTAGAATAGATGATCACACTGATTACTTCTGGCCTTAGAATCTATAAATACATTCCAGGAGTCATAATCCACAAGCCCTTGCTCTCAGCAGCAGACAACACCATCTCTAGATAGAGATCTACACACACAGCACTGTGCATGGTAGCAGCACTGCTCATACCGCTATAATTAAGCATTTTCTCACTAGCTTTTATCTAACTTCCCTAACCTTAAAGAATCATAGTAGTTCTCTACTGCTGCCTTCACATGAACATGTATACCACCAATGAGAAATGCTGAAAATAGGTTCTGTCTTTTAATAGTTTCAGTGGAGCATGAGCCACAGTGCTACCTACACCCATATGGGCCATAAGGAACAGGTGGCATATTTAGGGACCTATAGCCCCTTTAGAGCCAAATGCCTCCCTTAAAAATATTGGACCTGTTTCTGCTCTCACTTGCATTGGATTTACACCATTGTCTTCAGTGGAGTCACTCCACATTCACTCTGGTGGGATCAGAATCAGGCCTTCTTTGTTTAGAGGCACCTTCTCCTCTTGCCCCAAGGGAAAGGGTTCTGGTGCCAGTGTCAGGGCTGAATTTAAGGTAAGTTTATGGAGTGTACATATTTTAAAAGCATAGGCCAATCAGGCTCTTGACTGGGAGTTCTACAACTCTTCAAGTAGATTGGAATGCTAAACTGTATAGTATTTACTGTATAACTGTATTTGGCCACTGGATAGTGCTGTGTGTAAAATACCTTATTTAAACTAACCTCAGCCACACCTAGCAGAGCACTAAAGAATCTTATGATAAACACATCTGATGCATATCTCCCTCAGAAGTAAGCTCTGTAGCCAGTCTGTATCTGATACAAGAGCATGGCATGGTGTCAGAAGTAAACTAAGAAGAGAAACAGAAGGAAAACAGCAACAAAGGTTGCAAACAGGAGGAACAAAGCAACAAAGGTTGCCGGATCTCATCAGCATGCCATTCTTCAGTGATCCAGAGAATTTCAGCATTGACAAACTTTCTCAATGAACATACTGGAAGCAAGATTTCAAGGTTTCACATTGCAAATAAGCTCCACAAAGAAACTGGAAATATATGGTGCATATCTTTGAATTCTTTGACTTTACAGAAGACAGTCACAAAGATGACTTTGAAAGGGTTTTGGTTGTGTTTGATGCATGCTTTGTACCTCAGAGAAATTTGGTCTGTGAAAAAGCATGTTTTCACCAGAGAATTCAAGAACCAGGGGAAATATTGAATGTTTATAAGAGCTCTGCATACATTGGCTGAAAACTGTGATTTTTGGGAATGCAAATTATGAAAATATAAGAGACAGGCTAGTTATTGGGTTAACATATAAAAATCTTTCACAGCAGTTACAATTGAAGTCAGACTTAATCCTAGCCACAGAAGTACAGAAAGAAAAGCAGTCTGAATTAGTCAAACAACAGAACAAAAGGCAGGAGCAACTTGAAAAACCTGAAACTAGCTTAGATGCTATAAACAGATATTTGAGTGTTAAAAGACATTATCATAAAATCCCTGAGGCAAGAAGAGAGACTGCCCAGACTAATAGGGACAAATTTCACCCTACATGCACAAGGTATGGAAGAGGTCATGCCCCCAGAGATGATGCATGTTCAGCCAGAGATACACAGTGTAATAAATGAATGAAATATGGACATTTTTCAGCTGTTTGCTGCACTGAAGCAGTCAGGAAGTTGACTCATATTACAGACAATCAAGAGCCATTTTTTCTGCGATCTGTCACTTGCAATGACACAGAGCCTGCCTGGAGAGTGAAACTGAATACTCATGGCAAGATTATTGACTTTAAAATTGGCTCAGGAGCAAATTTAACAGTCATCTCAAACAGGACTTACAATAATCATCAACCCCTCCTAGAGCTGAAGTCACCTAATACAGCTCTGACTAGCCCTGGACGTATCCTGAACTGTGTGGGCCAGTTCATCACAGAAACAACTTGCAAAAGCTATGCATTCAGAGTGTACATGATCAAAGGATCTTTGAAAACTCATGGCAATCGGGGGAGGTCCCGGATGACTGGAAAAAGGCTAATGTAGTGCCCATCTTTAAAAAAGGAAAGGAGGAGGATCCGGGGAACTACAGACCAGTTAGCCTCACCTCAGTCCCTGGAAAAATCATAGAGCAAGTCCTCAAGAAATCAATTTTGAAGCACTTTAAGGAGAGGAAAGTGATCATGAACAGTCAGCATGGATTCACCAAGGGCAAGTCATGCCTGACTAACCTAATTGCCTTCTATGATGAGATAACTGGCTCTGTGGATGAGGGGAAAGCAGTGGACGTGTTATTCCTTGACTTTAGCAAAGCTTTCGATATGGTCTCCCACAGTATTCTTGTCAGCAAGTTAAAGAAGTATGGGCTGGAGGAATGGACTATAAGGTGGATAGAAAGCTGGCTAGATCATTGGGCTCAATGGGTAGTGATCAATGGCTCCATGTCTAGTTGGCAGCTGGTATCAAGCGGAGTGTCCCAAGGGTCAGTTCTGGGGTCGGTTTTGTTCAGTATTTTCATTAATGATCTGGAGGATGGTGTGGATTGCAGCCTCAGCAAGTTTGCAGATGACGCTAAACTGGGAGGAATGGTAGATATGCTGGAGGGTAGAGATAGGATACAGAGGGACCTAGACAAATTAGAGGATTGGGCCAAAAGAAATCTGATAAGGTTCAACAAGGCGCACAGAGTCCTGCACTTAGGATGGAAGAATCCCATGCACTGCTACAGACTAAGGACCGAGTGGCTAGGCAGCAGTTCAGCAGAGAAGGACCTAGGGGTTACAGTGGATGAGAAGCTGGATATGAGTCAACAGTGTGCCCTTGTTGCCAAGAAGGCTAACAGCATTTTGGGCTGTATAAGTAGGAGCATTGTCAGCAGATCAAGGGACATGATCATTCCCCTCTATTTGGCATTGGTGAGGCCTCATCTGGAGTACTGTGTCCAGTTATGGGTCCCACAGGACAAGAAGGATGTGGAAAAATTGGAAAGAGTCCAGCAAAGGCAACAAAAATTATTAGGGGGCTTATGAGGAGAGGCTGAGGGAACTGGGATTATTTAGTCTGCAAAAGAGAAGAATGAGGGGGGATTTGATAGCTGTTTTCAACTACCTGAAAGGGGGTTCCAAAGAGGATAGATCTAGACTGTTCTCAGCAGATGACAGAACAAGGAGTAATGGTCTCAAGTTGCGGCGGGGAGGGCGGGGAAGGTTTCAGTTGGATATTAGGAAAAAAATTAGGAAGGTGGTAAAGCACTGGAATGGGTTACCTAGGGAGGTGGTGGAATCTCCTTTCTTAGAGGTTTTTAAGGTCAGGCTTGACAAAGCCCTGTCTGGGATGATTTAGTTGGGGATTGGTCCTGCTTTGAGCAGGGGGTTAGACTAGATCAGTGGTTCTCAAACTTTTGTACTGGTGATCCCTTTCAGATAGCAAGCCTCTGAGTGCGACCCCCCCCTTATAAATTAAAAACACTTTTTAATATATTTAACACCATTATAAATTCTGGCCGTGTAGTGGGGTTTGCGGTGGAGGCTGATAGCTTATGACTCCCCATGTAATAACCTCGCAACCCCCTGAGGGGTCCTGACCCCCAGTTTGAGAACCCCTGGACTAGATGACCTCCTCAGGTCCCTTCCAACCCTGATATTCTATAATTCTATGATTAAAACAACAGACTTCTCAGACACAGTGTGGCAGCCATGATGGGCTTAGTGAGAAAGGTGGAAGAACTCAATGAAATATTCAGTGATATTGAACTTTTGAAAGGAGATCCAGTACAAATAACCTAAAGAGGCAATGCTGAATCATATAATGTACATATACCTCACAGGACTTCAATCCCAGTACTTAATAAAGCAGAAAAACTGAGTTAAAGAGAATGGAATGGATTGTTATAATCGAGAAAATCTCTGCCAATAGCATAGAGTGCCACAATGGTACCAGTTATAAAGACAAATGGGAAAATACAAATCTATGTGGATCTTAAAAGACTTAATGAAGCAGTTTTGAGAGAAAGCTATATCCTCCCAACACTGGACGACTTCCTCCCCAAAGTGAAAGGAGCTACAGTATTTTCCAAGCTGGATGCCTCAAGTGGATTCTGAGAAATTCCTTTAGCCAAAGAAATGCAGTCAGTTTAGTGCTTTATCACACCGTTTGGGAGAGTTTGCTTTCAAAGATCACCATTTGGGATTACCAGTGCACGTGACATTTTCCAAAGAATGAAGGCAGAACTGTTATCAGACACAAATGGAATTGTAGTTTTCATGGATGATATTTTGCTATATGGATCTTCGATGGAAAAACATAACAAAACCATCAACAAAGTCCTAAGACTAATCAGTCAGTGTAGACTGAAGCTAAACCAGGAAAAATGCATTTTCCACCTACCCCAAAGCGACTTTTTGGGACAGACAATAAACAAAGATGGAATCAGTACCAGCCCTGAAAAAGTAAAAGCAATTTGAGAATTGAATGCACCAACTGTTGTACCAGAATTGAGACACATCCTGGGGATGGTAAATTACCTTGGTCAATACCCACAAGACCTTTCTATGGTGACAAAACCATTGAATGAATGGTTAAAGTCCCACACATCTTGGGTGTGGGGGCCAAATCAAGACATTGCCTTCAAAAGGGTAAGTGAAATTATCTCAGCAACTCCAGCTCTTAAGTATTATGTTGTGAACAAACCCACCATGGTCAATGTAAGTGCAAGCAGCTATAGGCCATAGCAGGGGGTGTATTGTTGCAACAACATGTCTCTGAGTGGAAGCCAATTGCATTTTGCTTTCACATACTCACAGAAGCAGAAAAACGATATGCACAGACTGAAAAGGAGTGCCTGGCAAGCGTATGGGCATACATTACAGATATCTGTGTGGATTGGATTCATTTATACCAGTGGTTCTCAAACTTTTGTACTGATGACCCCTTTCACATAGAAAGCCTCTGAGTGCGACCCCCCTTATAAATTAAAAACACTTTTAAATATATTTAACACCATTAAAAATGCTGGAGGCAAAGCAGGGTTTGGGGTGGAGGCTGACAGCTCACGACCCCCCATGTAATAACTTCACGACCCCCTGAGAGTTCCCAACCCCCAGTTTGAGAATCCCTGGTTTATACTGATGATAGACTACTAACCGTTTTTAACCCTCAACAATGGAAAAGACTTGAATCAAGCACCACTGAGATGATAACATCTATTGTTTGGGTTAATGTGATTTAAATTTTGCTAAATATGATCCTGGGAAAAATCTGGTAGTAGCAGACACTCTGTCATGGAGCCCAGCATCACACTCATCTACCTGTGAGCTTGAAGATTACATAAAGGCTTACATGGATGCTCTGGATGCATACAGACCAGTGTCAGAAAAGAGACTACACCAGCTATAGAAAACAACCTTGACAGACTCGCTACTTTAGGAAGTTCTAAGTTACATTAGAGCCAGCTGGCCCAACTATCTAAAGGACAATGAGGAAGTGACAAGAGAGTGCTTTGCAATGCGTGGACAATTAAGTGAATCAAAATGGATTTACAATTAAAGGCAATTGCATCTTAATTCCAAACAAAATGAGAGGAGAAATCCTAAACCTCATTCATGAAGGACATCAAGGATTAACTAAATGCTGCTAATGGACCAACTAGTTAGTGTAGTAGCTAGGAATCAGCAAAAATATAAAGAATAAAGTATCTGTATGTGAACACTGCAGAACTAACAGACCAACACAACACAAAGAAACTTTAATAATAACACCTCTACCAGAGAGATGTTTAAAGAGACTAGCTGCAGATTTATGCAAATTCAGAGATCATCATTACCTGGTCGTCGTGGACTATTTTTCCAGGTATATAGAAATAATGTGCTTGAAAGACATAACATGTCACAGTGTTACCGAGAAACTGAAGTACGCTTCATTATTCCATAACAGCTAGTGGTGGGCAATGGACCACAATTCATTGCAGCAGAATTTGTCATTCCAAACAAAATAAGATTTTGATCATATTACTAACAGCCCACATTATCCACAAGCAAATGGAGAGGCTGAGAGAGCTATACAGACAGCCAAGAAAATCCTACAACAGGAAAATCCATTCCTTGCTCTTCTGAGTTACAGATCAACACCAACAGCAGCTACTGGGCATAACCCAGCACAACTCCTGATGGGAAGACAACTCAGAACTACTGTTCCAACTTTGGAAAAGAATCCAGCTCCAAAGTGGCCAGACACGAAGAGAGTTGCCAAATTGGATAAAAAGGCTTAAAGAGCTTATGAATGCTTTTGCAACAGATTTCATTCAGTTAGAGAACTGCTGGGTCTAGAACCTAGTGACTATGTTCATATCAAATTGGGTGGAGAAAAGGTGTGGACAACTCCAGCTGTCGCAAAGAAAAAGAATTCAGTGCCCAGATCATATGTGATTGATGGTGGAGAGTTAAACAGAAACCATTGACATCTACAGTTTGTTCCTCAGAGAGAACAATGAACAGAGCAAACTCTACAGATGGTGGATGGAGAACAGAAGAAGAAGACTCAAGGATTCGGGACCAACCACAGCCAGTCATTGCAACTAATGGACAGCCAGATGGCTAAGTGGTTGTGTGTTTGGGTTGTTTAATTGGAAAACAAGTACAATTCAGAGACACTTAACAGACTGATATATCCTGAACTTCAAAGACAGTGTGATAGTGTAAATATTGTAAATGGTAGGAATGTAGAACTTAAATGGAGAGATGTAATGGAATGTGAAACTGTATTGTACTGTTCAGCCACTAGGTGGCACTGTGTGTAAAATACCTCATTTAAGCTAACCTCAGCCATACCTGGCAGAGCATTAAAGGATCTTATGACGAACACGCCTGGTATGTATCTTCCGTAGAAGTAAAAGCTCTGTAGTCAGTCTGTGTCTGATACAGGAGCATGACAGGGGAGGGGACTGGATTTCTCTTGGGTTCTTGAAGCAAGCCTTTAACTCGTGTTCTGACATGCACTTTGGGCTGTGCATGTTCCAATCCTAATTCAGAGCTTTGCACAACCCTGTCCCCCATCTTACTTCTGCCTGGTTTTCATTTGGATGGCGTCATCCAAGTGGTTGTTTTTTTGTGTGTGTCATGCTACACAGAAGCCAGGTCCTGAGAAAAAGCAAAGAGCAGCTTTTTTTTTTTTCAAAAAAGTTTTTTTTTGAAGTTTCCTCTTAAAAATCTCCTCATCCTTCTGTGTGATTGGGCAGCTGGCAGAGGAGTGACTCGGCTCTTGTCTTGTCTGATTTCCTGGAAGATTCCAGCTATTGGCTAAAATGACTATGGGGAGAAGAGGGGAGGGACAGGTTGTTCTGCAGAAAGCTGATGGCATAGCGGGGGCTGACTGATAGGACATATTTCTTAGAGCTCATTACATTATATTGCCACAGTCTGACGGAGAAAGGGGAAAGAATGCTGCACACAGGCTGTGCTAGGTCATTCATCATCACACTGTTAGAGCCCCCTACAGTCTCCCCAAATAGGCACTAGCTCAGGGCTTCCAAGTCTCATTTGAGAATCTATACCAGAGGATCCTCATGGAGGAGACACTCCAGTCTGGCTCTTAAAGGCATCAGCTCTGGGCATCTTTCAACACTGTAAGTCACGGACCTATTACCCCTCTGCCTCCCATTCCATTTTCACTATGTTTTCTCTGCCCCACATATTTTATTCTTGTCTTTTGAAACCTTTCCCTCATTGATGTGACTCAGACCATATTGCCATCAAGGAAGGGGGGCAATCCAGATGTTTTGGCAGCTGGATAGGGTACATTTGGGGCTTTTGGCACCTGGGGACATAGTTTGGGATTGTGAGATGAACACATGAGCTGGTTGTTTAAACCATCAACAGTGAGATATTTACCACTGGCATTTACATTGTCATATTTAAGTTTCAGTGTGAACACTGCAGTTTACAACTCTGTTGTTTCAGGCTCTCTGCAAACTCAGACAAACAGCATTGCATCAGATTACGCTTAGCTCATGGTTTTTGAGATTTTCTTCTCAGCCATAGGGGCTAGTAACACTTTTGTTTTAATAAATGCTTAAATCTGGGCGCATAGTTCTGTGGGAGGGGGTGGATTGGATGGCAAATTTTGTGGCTGCAGGATTGTGGTACACACAGGCCTTGAATAGAATCAGGAGAGGATGAAGACTAAGCTGTGAGAGGGAAACAGAATCTCTGAGTTGTAGTAAAGGCAATCTTGGTGGCGAAAAACAGCTCCCTGACTCTCTGTAGCTGGCTGGACCAAGCATTGTGCTGTCCCGCCCTGTGGCCATACTGTGAAGGAGAAGAGAGCTCTACGGAAACATTTAGAAGAAAGCGAAATCAGCAAAAAAGGGAAAAGATACTTCTTTACAGTCCAGACACTATCTTTCTGTAGGTACATCTGATGTCAAGCAAATGGCTGTCTTGTTATTCAACTTAATTTAAAATGTATGAGTCATTTTCCACTGATGGGTGCATATGTGTTAAGGCCAGAAGAAAAGAGGGCTGGGGAAATAGAAGAAGGTGAAGATCCCAGGGCAGAGGTAAGCAAGATGGGATGAGAATGAAACATGGGGCAATTGAGGAGGTATTGTACACATAGGGAGAGAATTGAGAGACAGGACTGGAAGGCTGCAAAGAATAAGAGGGAAGGAGATACTGCTTTCCAGAGAATGAGAAAATGGTACAGAGAGTGATAAACAAAGAAAGAAAAAAGAAACAGTGAAAGGAGAGAATGAAAGTGGGAGAGGGATAGAAAAAACAGCCTTTGCCTAAAACATGTCAGATCTGTACAGTGCTGGGTTAGGGCTGAGTATTCCCATGCTCTCCCTTTGGCCATGAGATCTTGACTATCGCTTCTACAATTCATTGTGTGATCTTTAAAGCCACCTATAAACCTTAAGTATCAGAGGGGTAGCCGTGTTAGTCTGAATCTGTAAAAAGCAACAGAGGGTCCTGTGGCACCTTTGAGACTAACAGAAGTACTGGGAGCATAAGCTTTCGTGGGTAAGAACCTCACTTCTTCAGATGCAAGTGGAGGAAATCTCCAGAGGCAGGTATATAT
>NC_048304.1:45565452-45592077 GCF_013100865.1 Trachemys scripta elegans
TCTGAATCTGTAAAAAGCAACAGAGGGTCCTGTGGCACCTTTGAGACTAACAGAAGTACTGGGAGCATAAGCTTTCGTGGGTAAGAACCTCACTTCTTCAGATGCAAGGCTTGCATCTGAAGAAGTGAGGTTCTTACCCACGAAAGCTTATGCTCCCAATTCTTCTGTTAGTCTCAAAGGTGCCACAGGACCCTCTGTTGCTATAAACCTTAAGCACCTGCTCTCCTATCTCCATACTGCTGGGAATCTTACTCCCGTAGGAATGGTATAACATGTAAGTTTCTGGTTGGCCCAACCATGTAGTAGCAGATGGGCAATGCTGCCACCGCCATGTAGATTTGAATTAAATATTGATCCTGGGCTAGGAGTGCTGCAGAAGCAGCACATGCAGTGCCAGCTGGAAGGAAAGGGGGATCTCGCCCAATCCCTCAGAACCACGTGCACAGGCTAAGAATGGAAGCCCGTTCAGTTGTGTGAGTCTGGAAGGAGTGTTGCCGCTACCAGGGCTATAAGAAGGAATAAAGGCCAGAAATAGGGGATTATGGAGGACTGCAGCTTCCACAAAAAGTTGAGTTGATTGGGTGAACTGGTATTGGCAATGGGCTGTACAGAGCATATTAGGAGCTCTTTACAGAAAGGTCAGATTTCAGTTTTGTTTGTGCAATTTGCTTCATATGAAAAAAAATCTGTTTTGTATTTCTGAGCCTTTTACAGCTGGGACTCAGTACTTAAGCCAAATCTGAGCAAAGAGTGAGAAAAATAGCTGTTTTCTACAATGGATGAATAATCATTTCTGGGCTGCCCCATCCATCCTTTTCCTCCTCAGTCGGCCAACCTGATGAAACATTTTCCTGAGGTGTGGTTCATTTTGCTCTTACATTCTTAATTTGTATCTAGTTTGTAGATGTGTAACAATCAGGAAAACCCTGGAAGGAGACAAGCTCAAGGATGTGGTCTTAAAGAGGCAATGTCAGTCTGAATCTGTGGCGGAACCAAGCAAGGAGTACTTGCTGTGTAAGGGTGACCGATCATAGAGAGAACAGCATATGTAGGTAGAGCTGATCACTGCCAATTGTAGTACCCTGTAGAGTAAAGGAACTTCGTAACACCGTAGACCAGCCCTCCTGATAATCTCCTTTTGCTGCTCCAGAAAAAGGTTGTTTATATCATTCTGTCTCATTGTAAGGAGATGATGAAGATGTGCTAAGCTCTACCCTCCTGGAAACCCAGCACCAGTACTGTGGGCATAGACTGTAGGAAGTCCTGTCTTGCTCCATCATTTAGCAGAACCTGTGAGAGAGGCTACAGACAGGGGGATGCTCATTCTGTCTGATGCTGCCTCTGGTGACATCAGCGTGGCTTTTCACTGTTTCCTGTTCCCCTTCTCTTTTGCCCTCTTCCATTTTGTATGAAGAGAGGGGATTGGCTGGTGGGGAGTAGGTGACTCAGTCTCCAAAACTTTGTCTGCATCACATCCTGACAGTGACCGCAGTGGCCTGTGTTAGGTGGAAGTGCCATTCTACCCAGAGAGGACATGACTCAAGCTCTGGGACCAGCATGTGGCTACATGTTCTTCCCTTACAGGAAGTCACCTGATACTGGCCTCTGGAGGCCCAAGGGTACAGGCTTTTCCATCTGTTGGTTTAAACTAACTTTGCATTGGTTCCCATAGGAAGAGTGGGGACTAGATGTGGAGCAATGCCAGGTTCCTAATCCTGCTTCTCATGGTCGACTACCCCAGTGGCCACTCCAAATGGGCAAAGGACTATAACTAAACTGGCAGTGGGAGTCTGGTGGGGGGAGGAGAGGACCTGTCTTTTGGACTTAAAAGGCTTTAGGATACACAAAATAATCTTGAAGCCTCTCATTGTTGTTGTTATTGCCATTGGATTCCTGTCTTTAAAAATGTATATTTATTTTCTGAAGCCTAAAATGCATTTACAACGGTTCAGCGTTTGTCAGTATTTGACAGTGGATAATGGCAACTCCCAGAGCAAAGGGGAACTGGAGGCCAGAATGTGACTGTCTGAGTTACTATCTGGTTCCTGATCTACACTAAGGGTAATGAAACTAAGTACTGCTCCTTGCCCAAGAGTTGTGCCAAAGCCACAATTTAGCCTTTTAGGTACATAATAATTCATACTGCTGACTACTTCCCTGTTGTCTATAACACCAGTGGCTGGATAGGTTCAATAGCATGGCCTGAAAATATTCTCATGCTATAGATCGGAATAATTTCCTCTTCTTTTTTTCATTTCCCTGGCCCTGCAGAAACCAAATGGCTAGGGCCCAGGTAGGAGAGAAGTTAGAGAGAGAGCATGAGAGCTCTCCTCCCTATCCCCTTTCATAGCCCCTGTTCAATGTACTTGAGCAACAATAAATATTTTTCCTGGACACTGGCACACTCAGTTGGAGATCCTGAGGGTGAAAGTCCATAGTAATTTCTCTCTGCTACACAAACATCCTCTCTCAACCTTTTGTAAACCAAATAAACACACGGGATTGTGACCTTGGGGACAGGCCAGGAAATGGAACTGAATTGTCACCTTCCACCACCATGCACACAATTGGAAAGAGAAATTGGTAATGGAGGGGCAAGGAAATCCATTTATCTTATTACTGTCTTTCCCAGTCTAATTTCTTCTTGGCTCCTCCCACATCTTTTGCTTTTATTTTTCAGTCAGTTAATTATTTTAAAAGCTCTTCCCTTCCAAGACTGCCTTTTTCTGGTAACCTCAAACCCATCAGCAGGTGCATCAACGCTTTTGTATTTATATGTATTGTGACAGGGTCAGGCCAGATGGCTACAGAAGAGTGGTCCTATTGGGATCCAGGAAGTGGGCGGGCTTTGCCTGTCCACTGCTAAAGGATCCCCCCGCCAGCCTAAGTGGGGGGGGGGGGTCCACAGGACCTGGAGACCAAAAAATTACGGGGGACAACTAATAAAAGATCTACAGAAGAGCGGTAGAAGGCAGATATATTAGTCCCAGATGAATTAGATCCCTTTTCCCTGGGTAAGGTAACAAGGGCAGTTCCAGAACAAGCAGGAACGTGCTGGAACCAGTTAAGGCAGGCAGGCTAATTAGGACACCTGGAGCCAATTAAGAAGAAGCTGCTAGAATCAATTAGGACAGACTGGCTAATCAGGTCACCTGGTATAAAAAGGCTCTCACTCCAGTTAGTGAGGTGTGGGTGTAAGGAGCTGGGAGTGAGAGGATGTGTTGCTGGAGGACTGAGGAGTATAAGCATTAACAGACATCAGGAGGAAGGTCCTGTGGTGAGGCTAAAGAAGGTGTTGGGAGGAGGCCATGGGGAAGTAGCCCAGGGAGTTGTAGCTGTCGTGCAGCTATTCCAGGAGGCACTCTAGACAGCTGCAATCCACAGGGCTCTGGGCTGGAACCCGGAGTAGAGGGCGGGACTGGGTTCCCCCCAAACCTCCCAATTGACCTGGACTGTGGGTTCTACCAGAGGGGAAGGTCTCTGGGCTGTTCCTCAACCCACATGGTGAATCTCTGAGGCAAGAAAATCTGCCAAAAAGCTCAGGACCCTCCAAGATAGAGGAGGAACTTTGTCACAACTGGTGTCGGGGGTGGGATTTTGGTTTGTACAGCGTGGCGGAAGAAGGAGGGTGATAAAAAAAAAAAAAAAAGGAGAGGGGTTATTTATTTTTTTCACCACAATGGATGACGTAGTGCGGGCACTGATACAAGCCACGACGTCCCAGCAGGAGGCTACCCGTGTCCAGGCAGCCGCCCAACAGGAGGCAGTACGGCTGCAGCAAGAGACTAATCGCCTGCTAATGGACCAGGCTGCTCAGGACCGTGCTATGTTGCGGGAACTGGTAAGCCAGGTAAAGACCTTTACAGGGCTGAACCGCGGCCATGATGGGATGCAGATCATACAGGTCAGCCATTGGCTGCAGAAAATGACGCGGGAGGATGATGTAGAGGCATACCTTCTGGCCTTTGAGAGGACAGCCCTACGGGAGGCTTGGACTCGAGATCAGTGGTCTGGCATCCTCGCCCCATTCCCAGAAGGCCTACTATGATCTGCCTGAAGAGGCTGCGGCAGACTACCCCCAGCTGAAAGCAGAGATCCTGGCCAGATCTGGGGTAACGACAGCAGTGCGGGCCCAGCGGTATCACGAGTGGAGGTACCAGGAAAACAAAACCCCGCAGTCCCAATTGTATGACCTCATCCATCTCGCATGGAAGTGGTTGCAAACTGAGTCCTGGAGTCTGGAAAAGATATTAGAAGTTCTGGTCATCGACCGATACATGAGGGGGCTACCACCAGACTTTCGTGCCTGGGTAAGCCAGAACGAACCCTTCACCTATGATGAGGTTGTCGCACTGATAGAGAGGCGAAGGACAGCAAGGGAGCTGACCCGACCAGTTAAGGAAGAGGCACCCCTGGTTAAACTAGCAGCACCAAGCCCTAGAGCTCAGGTGACTGGGCCACCAGGAGAGCCCAGGTGGAAAAAGAGAGGAGCTGAAGGCCCACCAGAAGCCACAAAGAGTTGGAGCACTGAGGGAGAAGAGGATCGGGATGTTAGACTGCCCAAGCCAAGAGACCGGGGAACGCCTAGGGCTCCATACAGATGTTATGCCTGTGGGGAGTGGGAACACATAGCTGCACAGTGTCCCAATGCCGAGGAGCCTATGCAGTGTAACCTGGGGAACTGGGCAGATCCATGCTCCCTAATCCACCTTGTAGGGATCTCGCTAACCCCACATATGTACACCAGATCAGTGAAACTAAATGGGGTAGAGACCATGGCACTGGTTGATTCGGGGAGTGCTATCATGCTTATCTCAGGGAAGTTCGTGAAGCGTAGTCCGCTGCTAAAGGCTAAACATACGGGGATAACATGCGTCCATGGGACAGTTAGTTACTACCCGACCATCCCAGTAAAAATTGAAATCCAGGGGAACACTACTGAGGTGCAGCAGCAGATGTAGTCCCTAAACTCCCATACCCGGTGCTCATAGGGAGGGACTTCCCAGGGTTTGGAGACTTACTCCCAGTAGGAGGATTGGAGAAAGAGGGGAACCCTGACGTTAATGAGGCATCCACAGTAGATTGTCAACCCCCAGTCTTCTCTGAAATATCCCCAGGTTTGTTCTCCACTCCCAGACAGGGTAGAAAGACAAAAAGGGAACGAAGGGCAGCTAAGGCCTTGGGAACCTGAATACTGACCCAAAGCCAGAAGGTCGCTCTCGTAGTAGGCGAACCCGAGCAGCTGAAAAGGAGGCCGCCCAGGAGGGAGAAGCACTCGAGTCTGACCCCCACCCTAACGCCTCTGGACCAGTAGAGGCAAAGAGACTGGGCCTCTAGCTCTCGGGCAGATTAGCCCTGGAAGAGTAAATTTTGGATGGGACCAGGCTGAAGACCCAAGGTACGACAACATTAGGAAGGAGGTGACCGAAATAGATGGGGTCCCCGTGGAAGGAAAAACCCAGGGACCAGGACCCTACTTCATAATGAAGAAGGATCTCTTATACCTGGTTGCACCAGTACAGGGGCAGAAGGTACAGCAGATCCTAGTACCTCAAAAACACCAGAACGCTGTATTAAGTCTTGCCCTTAGTCGTCTTTTTGGGGGACATTTGGGAGTAGCGAAGACCCTGGCACGGGTCCTTCGACAGTTCTTCTGGCCCGGAGTACATGAAGAAGTGCGGAGGTACTGTGCCTCCTGCCCGGAATGTCAGCTGCACAGTCCCCGTCCCCACTTGAGGGCACCTTTAGTACCCCTTCCCATCATAGAGGTCCCCTTTGAGCGAATAGCGATGGACCTAGTGGGACCCCTGGAGAAGACAGCTCGGGGCCACCAATATATACTTGTTGTTTTGTACTATGCTACTCGCTACCCAGAAGCCGTCCTCCTGCGGAACACAGCCTCTAAAACAATAGCTAAAGAGCTGGTGGGGATCTTTGCCCGCGTGGGGCTACCAAAGGAGATATTAACAGACCAAGGAACCCCATTTATGTCAAAGCTAATGAAGGACCTCTGTACGCTGCTCCATATTCACACCCTCAGAACTTCAGTCTATCATCCGCAGACCGATGGGCTGGTTAACCAAACCCTCAAGGCTATGATAAGGAAGGTGGTAAGTTGGGACAGGAAGGATTGGGACACCCTACTACCTTACCTTATGCTCGCCACTCAGGAGGTACCTCAGCCCTCACCTGGGTTTTCACCCTTTGAATTATTATATGGGTGCCACCCCCGTGGCATATTAGATATCGCCAAAGAGATCTGGGAAGAAGAACCCAATGAGGGGAGAAATATAATAGAGCATGTAGTGCAGATGCGAGACTGGATTGCCCGGGTCACCCCTATTGTACGGGAACATTTGGAAAAGACTCAGGAGGCCCAGCGAATCCATTACAATCACCAGGCAAAAGTCCAACAGTTCCAACCAGGGAATCGGGTGATGGTGTTGGTATCCACGACAGAAAGCAAGCTTTTGGCCCAATGGCAGGGGCCCTATGAGGTGGTTGAACCCGTGGGGGATGTAACGTACAAGGTGTGGCAGCCAGGACACCGGAAACAGGAACAGATCTATCACATTAACCTCTTAAAGCCTTGGCACCAGTGAGAGGCATGTGTAGTGGTCCAAGAGACCCCAATCCAGGGAAATAACCTGCTGGACCAGATCAGGATATCCACTGATCTGATACCAAACCAGAAGAAGGAAGTAACTGAGATGATCAACCGATACCAGGACGTGTTTTCAACCAAACCAGGTCGGACCACTGAAACATATCACCACATTATCACAGACCTTGGGGCAAAGGTAACTTTAAGACCCTACCGGGTCCCAGCAGCGAAAAGGGAGGAGATCAAGGCGGAGGTAAAAAGGATGTTGGAGCTGGGAGTCATCAAAGAGTCCCACAGTCAATGGTTGAGCCCGATTGTGTTGGTGCCCAAACCCGATGGCACCACTATGTTTTGTAATGACTTTCGCCGACTGAACAAGATATCCAAATTCAATGCATACTCCATACCCCGGAGCGCGGAAGGACCCCTCCGCCGCCGAATTGCTGCCCCCTAAATCCTGGCACCCTAGGCAACCGCCTAGATCACCTAAATGGAAGCACCGGCCCTGTCTGCAGTAACCCCGTGCTTATAGCCCCAGACTTCAACAAAGAGTTTATTCTACAAACAGATGCATCTGAAGTAGGATTGGGAGCTGTCCTCTCGCAGATGGTTGGAGGCGAAGAACACCCGATTCTCTACCTCAGCAGGAAACTCCTCCCGAGAGAGCAGAAGTATGCAGTGGTTGAAAGAGAGTGCCTTGCTGTAAAATGGGCCATGGAAACACTTCGGTATTACCTACTGGGACGACAGTTTACCCTTGTGCCCGACCACGCACCCCTTCAGTGGATGCAGCGAAATAAAGAGAAGAATGCAAGAGTGACCAGATGGTTCCTGTCCCTACAACCTTTCCAGTTCACCATACAACACCGGGCCGGAAGCCACCATGGCAATGCAGATGGCTTGTCGCGGGTACACTGCCTGAAGTCCCAAGTTGCCCAACCCTGTAGTGTTGAGTGTGTGGGGGGGTGGGGGGGATATGTGACAGGGTCAGGCCAGATGGCTACAGAAGAGTGGTAGAAGGCAGATATATTAGTCCCAGATTAAGTAGATCCCTTTTCCCCTGGGTAAGGTAACAGGGGCAGTTCCAGAACAAGCAGGAGCTTGCTGGAACCAATTAAGGCAGGCAGGCTAATTAGGACACCCGGAGCCAATTAAGAAGAAGCTGCTAGAATCAATTAGGACAGACTGGCTAATCAGGTCACCTGGTATAAAAAGACTCTCACTCCAGTTAGTGAGGTGTGGGTGTAAGGAGCTGGGAGTGAGAGGATGTGCTGCTGGAGGACTGAGGAGTATAAGCATTAACAGACATCAGGAGGAAGGTGCTGTGGTGAGGCTAAAGAAGGTGTTGGGAGGAGGCCATGGGGAAGTAGCCCAGGGAGTTGTAGCTGTCGTGCAGCTGTTCCAGGAGGCACTCTAGACAGCTGCAGTCCACAGGGCCCTGGGCTGGAACCTGGAGTAGAGGGCGGGACCGGGTTCCCCCCAAACCTCCCAGTTGACCTGGACTGTGGGTTCTACCAGAGGGGAAGGTCTCTGGGCTGTTCCCCAACCCACATGGTGAATCTCTGAGGCAAGAAAATCCGCCAAAAAGCTCAGGACCCACCAAGATAGAGGAGGAACTTTGTCTATATATATATATATATATATATATATATATATATATATATGCTTTCCAATATATTCAAATGGGAGCTGCCTCCTCTTAGCCCTACTCATAGAAGTTGGATGTATATCCCATTATACATTTGGCTGTAAAGTGCATTTCTAGGGAATAAATGTCTACAACATTAGCCAGTCACATCTGGGGACAAATTCTTCTCTTTGCTCTCACATGCTCCCTCCCTCATTTTCATGAAGTTGTACCAGTGTAGTGGAGAAGAGAATTTGGCCCACAGTCCAGTTTATTTCCCAGCATTCTATTGGGTTGGTTTCTGATTCACACACATGTATGTCACAGTCTCAGGGCAACTGCACTTATTTTCCCCGTCCATGGTCCCCAAGGGCACCCAGTTTACTCCTCTGACTCCCAGCTCTCACCTCTCTTGGGCGGAATAAATCCATGTCTCCCTCCCTCTTGATTGGGGATTTTAAGTCTGCACAGCTCCCTCCCTTATACTGTGATATCCCCAGCAAGCCAGACTGCCTAAAATGGCTAGCGCCTGCACTTTGCCTTCTCTCCAAGGGCTATGACTAGTGTATGATCTGTAGTCATATGTTACCACACTGCTCCTTCTAATATTCTTAAGGTAAAAGCATTAAAGAGAAAACATTAAAACAATAAAAGATCCTGCACACATGCTAGAAGGCTTACCAGAGGTCACTTTCATCTCCAATCTAGGGCTCTGGTAAATTTTAGTCCCTCAGAACCCCCAGCTGGGTTTTCCCCATGGTTACAAATTCAGCTGTTTTAGATCCACAACCAGAGCAAAGGCTGGGCAGATCAGCCATTATTTTATACTGCTTGGGCCTTTGATTTTGGCCTCTTGTGACAGGTAAATCAGAAGACAATGACCCTCTCCTGATGGTATAGCTTCAAAAAGCTAGGTTTTTTCATCACCGGAATTGGGGAATTTGCATTAACCTCTCCCTGGGGCTTCCCCAGGAAATCCACTTAACACTTACTATCCCAGAAGCCCACACCTGTCTGGCACATTTTCAGAATAGTTTTTTGAACTCCTTTACACTTCCCAGATCTGTCACGTCTCCCCCCAGGGAAGTTACATACAATCCTGGCCCACCTTAATACATAAACTTAATACAATAAGGTCTTCTGAGGATATTGCAGGAGATTGCCATATCTGTCACAATATAGACACAAAATATGGGAAAGTGGTTACTTTAAAAAGCCAGGAAGTTTGTTCTATAAAACAGTTGATTTTCAATGTGTTAATCACAGGTTTCCTTTAACACGCTTCACAGGCATTAGCCATGAAACATGCCAGCAAGTGAAAGCTGATAAAGCATATCATCCCTTGCGGGAAATCCATCCCAGCGCAGATCTTCCACACAGGCCCGAACACACAGTTTAAACCCTGCTTCATTGGGGTCTGTTTCACCCAAAACTATTCATACCCAAGACATCACTTTGCATAATGTCCTTTGAACACTGAGAATAAAATCTGGTTTGAGAGGCCATCAACACCCAGATATTGCTGCCTCCTGTCCCTTAGTCATTCTTAAATTTGAGAGACGTGATTACTGAAAGCAATCTCCAAGACATGCCAGCAGTGGGGAGCAAAGCCAACTGGAGGAATTCCTTCCAGCATGGGAAGAGTGGGAATGGGGGGCAGCCTGCATGAGCGGATGGCCCAGACAGGCCACAGCTGGGCTCACTGCTCAGGTTCATGCACTCTCTGATATTTAAAAATAAAATGAAAATAATCCTGCTGGGATTTGAATAAAAAGGGAGAGAGAGGTTCTGGTATCCTTGGAACATGGCGTGGTGAAGGGGTAAGGGAAATGCCTGTTTTCTGTCATTCTTCTCTGTCTCCACTTCCAGCCCCCGAGCCCCTGACTTCTAAAATCTTTTTTTTTTCTTCCCTCCTTTAGAATGAGGCGACGAGAGGCCCAGCTGTTCTAGGAAAAGTACAAGTCGAGTCAGCAGCTGTGAATTCCAGTTCTAGGAGTTGCAGTTGTGGGTCCTGGTGGAAACTTCCTGGAATTCTCTCTGCCATTCGAAGGAAAGCAAAATAACTATTTCAGTGACCTTAAACTCCCAGAGACTTAGGAGCAAGAGTTTGGAGGCAGCAGAGATAGAAAGGGTTAATATTTTTCTCCTGTAATTCAGTAGGTTGTTTGGCTTTTATATTTTATTTAACGTCAGGGCAACTGGCATGAGAAAGCGAGCAAGAGAGCTCGCGCCACAGACAGAAGAAGATAGCTGTAGTGACCACAGGAATTTTTAAAAGGGAGGTACGGTAAAAAGGTCAGAGTTTTCAGTCATCAGCCACAACCTCTTTGTGAAAGGTCAGTGTCTGTGTCAGACCTGGGAGACACCCATAACCAACCTCACACAACCACAGGGCCATGAATAAAAGGACTCAGAAAGCCACCAACAGAAAATGGTGCTGTTGTGTAAGCTGTAACTCAAGACAGCAGGTGCCACCTGGCATTATGTTGCCTCTGTTAATTGTTCACCCATTCTGAGCCCAGTCAGGGATTTGTCACTTGCTCTCTCCAAACAGGAAATGATGGGGAGATTTCTCCAGTAACCGTGCAAAGCAATTAAGGAAACAGACTCAGCATGGCATGTATAAAGTAACCCTGTTTTCCTCACTGTCGGCAGCCATACGCACATCTGCTCCTCAGTCTGGGGGAGGAGTGTTCTCACCATCCTGAGTTATCTTAATAGTCCATCTCCCTTCTGTGCAGCACCACGTAGGCACCATGTTTGACTTAAAATCAGCAGTGGCATTAGGGGGGAAAAGTTTGACAAGTGGGCATTCAGCTCAAAAGCACTGTCATAGGTTACATGCAGCCCTGTTACAAGTGTACACATTAGTACCTATTTTTCTTCTCTTACAAGTTTTAACTCCCAAAGGGTCGGCAGCCCCTCTTAACAGATTCTGAAAGAGATACTTTAGCTCTGCCATAGGTTATTGAGCTTGAGGCAGGAATTACGGTTTGAAATTCTCTGGCCTATGTTATGCAAGAGGTCAAACTAGATGCTCAGAATAGTCCCTTCCAGCCTTAATATCAAAGGATCTATTCATTTAACCTGGCTGTTTCCACTCAGCACTTGTTCCTTAGTTTACATTTGCCCCCCAGTCACCCTTTGTGGGTCAGATGATAGATTTTGGGGACTTCACATCCAAACCGAGACCTTAACCCCCTTCTTGCATTTCATTGTGTGTCTGTACATAATGGGATGGGTTTGCTATGAGATGGCAACTGACACTAGACAAACTCGGGCTGGAAATAAGGTATACATTTGTAACAGTGAAGGTAATTAATCATTGGAACAACTTAACCAGGATCGTGGTGGATTCTCCATCACTTGCAATTTTTAAATTAAAATTGGATTTAAAAAAAAAAAAGATCTGCTCTAGTTTGAAATGAATTATTATGGGGAAGTCCTGTGCTATACAGAAGGTCAGACTGGATGATCAGAGCGGTCCCTTCTGGCCTTGGAATTGCATTTCACTGCAGCTAAATGAGAACCCAGGCTCCTTGTGGCATCCTAGGCAGCAGTTCTACTAGGTGAACCAAAGGGCACCCTCCCATTGGTCAAGCCAGCAGGAGCCATGCTGAGCTGCTGTCAGGAGAAGCAGCTCATGCATTCTGGGTCTTCACTCTTTCCCCTTCATTATTTTCTCCCTAATGTGCTCAGATACCACAGTGATGTGAGCTTGATTGATAACGATGCTGTGGCGCACCTCCTTTGTGGCACACCTCTCCCGAGTCTGTGCTGCTGCTGAGTTGGTGCAATGCCCAGTATAAGGGGCTGCTTTCACCTATATCACAAAAGCTGTTGATGGACTGTGTTAGACTAGAATCTTCATTCCATCCCTGGCATGGCCCCTCCCTCCCAGCAAACCCCCGATACTCCTGTTTGTGAGACAGGCAAGTAGGGATGCTCGTGCTAGGGAAATTGTTTCTAGGGCCCTCACAGTGCATGTATGCGGCTGTAATGGTGTACATGGGTCAAAGCAGGAGAAAGAATATCTCCCATAAAGTTACCCCTTCATTGTTAATTTGTAGATCTGTAACCTCTCCTCTATCTCCTTTCATATCCTCCTGGCTTCAAGCGTCTTTATTTTAATTTCTTACCCCAGTTTTTTCTCTGCATTTCCCTCACCCTCTTTTCTTTGTTCTTCTCTTTTTTTCTCCTGTGTGTGTGTGGGGGTGTGTTTAAAATAATTTGCCTTTGCTGCTTGTTTCTTTCCTTTTGAGAAAAGAACAGGATGGAGATCAGGCCAGTCAAACAATTTCATACTGAGTTTAAAAGCAAACCAAACCCAGGTTTCTTTGTGTTTCAGTTCCTTTTGCTAGTGTAAGTAGCTGCAGGTGGCACATTTTACAAATCTGCTCAGTAGAATGCAAAGTTATTAGCAGCTAATGCTCATGTTGGTGAAGAGCCCATCAAGGCTTCAGATATTATTTACATGCAAGAAAGTCTCCAATAGTGATTTTTTTAAAGGAAAACTTTTTGCCTTTATGGCAAACTAAAAACAGATAGAAGCTATGAAGTGACAGTCAGTGTGATGAATTCATATATTCCAAGGCTGGAAGGAACCAGTGTGATCATCTAGTCTGACCTCCTGTATAACACGGGCCATAGAACTCCCCCAAAATAATTCCTAGAGTAGATCTTTTAGGAAATCATTCAATCTTGATTTAAAAGTTATAAGTGATGGAAAATCCACCACAACTCTTGATAAATTCTTCCAGTGCTAATTACCCTCGCTGTTAAAAATTTACACTTTATTTCCAGTCTGAATTTTGCTAGCTTCAACTTCCAGCCATTAAATCATATTATACCTTTCTCTGCTAGATTGAAGAGCCCATTATGAAATCCTTGTTTCCCATGTAGGTACATATAGCCTGTAATCAAGTCACCCCTTAACCTTATTTTTGTTAACCCAAATTGAGCTCTTAGAGTGTGTCACTATAAGGCATGTTTTCTAATCCTTTAATCAGTCTCATGGCTCTTCTCTGAAACCTCTCCAGTTTACTCTCCAGTGAACTATGTCCAGTTCTGCTGCTCACTCAAGATTCCCCTGTTTATATATCCACAGATCGCATTAACCGTTTTGGCTGCAGCATAGCACTGTGAGCTTGTGTTTAGCTGATGATCCACCACAACCCCCAATCTTTTTCAGAGTCACTGCTTCCCAGGACAGAGTTCCCTATCTTGCAAGTAACCTACATTCTTTGTTTCTAGATGTATACATGTACATTTAGCCGTATTAAAATTGTTTGCTTGTGCCAAGTTTACCAAGAAATTGAGATAGCTCTGAATCAGTGAACTTCCTATTTACCATTTCCCCAATTTTTGTGTCATCTGCAACCTTTATCAGTGTTGATTTTATGTTTTCTTCCGGGTCATTAATAAAAATGTTAAATAGCCTAGGGCCAAGAACTGATCGCTGTGGGACCCCATTAGAAACACACTCATTCTATGCTGATTCGCCATTTGCAATTATATTTTGAGAGCCATCAGTTAGCCAGCTTTTAATCCATATAATGTCTGCCATGTTTATTTTATATCTTCATGGTTCTTAATCAAAATGGCATGTGGTACCAAGTCTAAGTATATTATGTCAACACTATAACCTTTATCAGCCAAACTTGTAATCTCATCAAAAAAAGATATCAAATTAGTTTGACAGGATCTATTTTCCATAAACCCATATTGATTGGTATTAATTATATTACCTTCCTTTAATTCTGTATGAATCGAGTGTGCTAAATCTTGGACATGGCATTGGTGAAATTGTTCTACACGGTTGGCTCTTAACTGAAAGGATGGTAGTTTGGCCCCCTCAGGGATGAAGGCCAGGATGGACACCTGAACCTGGCATATGGCTCGCACTCAGGAGAGGGAAAGCTGGGATTGTTCTTATGTTTACCGTATATCACCAAATGCATGAGTCCCTCATAGGAAGGATACAGTATGAAGGATATATGTAGCCTGCTTTGGGAGGAGATGATGTGCAGAGCACTTAGCAAAACTCTGCTCTTTCTGCAGGTTCTTACAACGAGCTGTGCAGTGATTCCTGGGATTACAGAGTGAACATCTCCAAAGTAAATGGCTTAATCTCAGAGAAAGCAGAGGAGAGCTTGCGTCCTTTCCTACAAGGAACAGATGTTCGAAATGGCAAGGATTCACCCTCTACCCTGTTATAAAAGCACCTTGGGCAGCCAGGGGAGCATTCCTCTTTCACTGGCATTGCATTGAATAGGGGATGGGCACTGTAACATTCTGTAGGCAACCTGGGTTGGGCTACATAACTCAGAGGAGCCCCTTGAGCTGACTAAAGTATTCCATGGACCCTCTCAGTCCCTGGAGCAGCCTGGAATTTGTGGGGCACAGGGATCAAATGTGGAGTGACACTGCCTTTGACCTACTTCCTGCTATGCTCTGCGTTCTGCTTAGAGCATAGCAGGAGACGCAACACAGAATTTCACCCAATGTGTGTAATGGCACTTGCACACTGGTGACAGGACCCCTTGACAATGTGAACATAGTGGTGGCACAGGGAGGAATTTTGGCAGCTAGAAAGAAGTGAATATTGGTGGCAGCACAACACTGAAAAGTCCCCTGTCTTTGTTGTGACCTATGCCAGGAGCAAGGAACATGAGCTTCCCCCTCCGTTCTGCCATATGAAGCTTCCATCTGATTTTAAATTAGCACAAAATAAGGAAGTGGCTCATCCCCTGCATGCACATTTTAAATTCTTTTGCAATTTGCTTGCTTGGTAGTTACTGGAAATTATAAAAGGTGCTGGCTGTCGCACAACCCAGGGAATAAACCACTGGGTTCCCCTTGGTTGGCAGTCAAGCCCCCTAGTTACACCCACTTCTTTATGGGCCGATGTGACAGATTTTGCAATCCGATGCAGTGTCTTTAGGGACCAACTATATTGCGGTTATGAATGGTTCAAAATGGTTTTAATGGATTCAAAACTGGCTGATGGGTCTTAGTGTGTAATTGTAAATGAGGAATCATCATTGAGTGGGTATGTTGTCAGTGTGGTCCCTCAGGGATCAGTTCTTGGAGATATTCTATGATCTGTGTGATACGGGAGGTCACAATGGTCCCTTCTGTCCTTGGAATCTATGAATATGTAATTGCATTCTGTTCCATGGAGAGGGGGTTACCATAGCACCTACAGGAGCTAAAAACAGTGGGGCGTGATTAAGGTGAGTCACTGAGACAAAACAGTGCTAGAGAGGTGCCACCCCCTGAACTGGTTGGCTGGGTCATTCAAACTATGGAGGAGTTACATTAAGGATGAATTTGGTCCATATTTTGTGAAGCCTTTTGAGATCCTCAGCTGAAAGGCTCCATAGAAGGACAGAACATTAAGTACAGGGGAATTTGACCAGGACACTGGAGCTACCTCCCCCTACTAGAATGAGCTATGTGGTGTGTATCATAGTTATGACCATATGCCCTATCTACTCCATCTTTATATTTCTAGGTATCTCCAGCAGGCATCTGCTATTTTGTTTTGAGTCCAGATGCATCATGCTACAGAGGGGAGAGATGCAGTGGCGGCTCCAGGCACCAGTGCTCCCAAGCACGTGCCTGGGGCAGCAAACCGCGGCGGGCACCCTGCCAGTCCCTGCGAGGATGGCAGTCAGGCAGGCTTCAGCGGCTTGCCTGCAGGAGGTCCGCCGGTCCCGCGGTTTCAGCGGCAATTCGGCGGCAGGTACACCGAAGCCTCGGGACCGGCGGACTTCCCGCAGGCATGCCGCCGAATCTGCATTAACAGCAGTGGACCTACTGCAGGCATGCCACTGAATCTGCAGGACCGGGGACCTCCCTCAGGCATGCCGCCGAAGGCAGCCTGCCTGCTGTGCTTGGGGCGGCAAAAAAGCTAGAGCCGCCCCTGGAGAGATGCACACTTTGCTGTCTCAGAGAGATTTTCCTTTGTTGGTTTTACCTTAATGTCAAATAAGAAGTCATTGAGACTGAATGTATATGGCTGCTTTTTGTGTCTGACAAAACATTAGGAGTGCGATTCTGTGCTGTGCCTCTAAGCCCAGGGAGAGTGGGGGCTGAGATGTGCTCACCACTGAGGTGTACGTGCAACAGCAACCCCTCTCCCAGTGTGAACTCAAGAATTATTCCCACCCCGAAAGTCCACAATGAAGCCTACAAGTAAAACTCCACCACCATTTTCCCAGGTCTGCAACTGAGATCCAACAGACGAGCTGTAGAATGCAGGCCAAGAATATGTCCCTAATCCCTTTCTGAAAGAGAGAGCACCGTTGTTCATCAGAACAATGCCTGCACTACCCTCATGCCCAGGCAACTCCCTGTATTGTGTTTGTTTCTCATGCGTCACCTAAATCACTCATAAAACAAGAGGATTTTTTAATAAAACATGTTTAATTAGCTTCCTCTCAAAAATCTCCACTCCCTGCCATCTGATTGGGCTGCTGGCAGAGGAGTGACTCGGCCTGCTGCATGTCTGGGTTCCTGGAATAAGCCGAGTTGCCAGTGAAAATGACTCCAGGGAGGAATGGGCGGTAGCAGAAAGAGCTGACTGAGAGGAGAGAGATCTTGAAGCTCATTTTGTTTCCTTTCTGCAGCCTGACAGAGAAAGGGAGGGAAGAGGAAAGCTGCACACAGCTTCTGCCAGGTCACTCATCATCTGATTCCTGGAGCTCCCAGCCTCCTGCTTGTCAAAGGCACCAGCTAACCACTCCGTGTTTCAATAAAGACATTGTATCAGGGGTATTCTTGGAGGGGATCCAAGAGATACTTCAGCTTGGCTCTGACCATCTTAAACCTGTAGGTCACACACTCCTTACCCCACCCCACATTCTCTCTTTCTTACCTACACCATAAATTTTGTTCCTGTCTTTGGGATATTTCTCTTCACGTGTTTATCTTTGGTTCGCTAACAGACAGACTTTGAATTGCAACTTTCAGCCCCTACTGTCCTTATACTTTTGAGGTGTTCTGATCATAGGGTTGAATCTGGCCCATTATGGAAAGAGGATTTGGTTTCCACCCTCACCAGCACCCAGACTTCGATGAATGCTGGGATATGGGGGGCGAGGGATGGTTCAGGCACATATCAAGTTTCTTGTTTCTAAAATCCAAATGTCTCTTAACTGGTGGGTTGAGACAAATTCCACCTGTCATTTCAGAGAATGGAGAAATAGCCCCTCATCTGAGGGCTGGGCAGGTATGTGAAATGTAACATTAAATAACAAAGCAATATACACTCTGGTTTTGGAATTACAGGCAGATGGAATTGGGGAGCTGAAACCTGCTCTCTAGCCTACATGCTGTCTCTTTATGTTCTTGCCAAGCACATCTTGCATCTTTATCTTCCCTAGTCCCTGTGGGGGAACTACAGGGAACGATGGAAGCCGTTCTCTTCTCCTGCTTCCAAAGCAAACTCCTCTCATTTTTGAGTCATGACTCAGAATGCTGTGTGGCTTATGAGGAAGTGATCAAACAGCTGGCACCTACAATTTGGGCTCCCTTACTTAGACTCACTTTAGGAATCCAGCTGGAGTCTAAATACAGCAGGTCATATTCATCCCTGGTGAACCTCCCATTGACATCAGTGAAGTTATATCAGGGATTAATTTGGCTCACTGACTGTACAGTATTTCAAAACCAAAACTGAGGCACTCTCTGGCTCTGAGGCTATGGTGCATGAAGCATTTTTCCTGGAGAGCACAACTAGGCTGGTAGTGACTGAAAGCTGTCACCACCCGAGCAAAGGCTGTTTCAGAAGTTACTTGGTGAGCTCATTCCTATTCCTAGCAATCTGGTGTCAATATCGTCGCTGTTAGTCTCTGGTCAAGGACTAAATGGAATAAAAGATGAAATTATCTTCTTGCCTCCAGAGGTGTTCCCTCCAGATTTAGTGTGAGCAACATGCCAATACTTATGTTATACCTCATTTATGGATAAAGAGCTTCAGGGCTGTCAAGCCAAAAAATTTTCTCAATACCAAATATTAATTCTCCACTTAGCCACTGAGAAATCTGAAAAAGGTACACACTTCTTTCTCCCATAGATTACACTAGCACCCAGCAATGCATGAGTTCACCCTGCTGGCTCTCCTGTTCCCACAGTCATTGTTGACTGGTGCATACTCAGAGGACTGACTCGCCTCTCACTCACCCTAGTTTCATATCTGTGAAGCTCCACCATCTTCTGTGGAGCCGCTTCTGATTTACACTGGTATACATGAGAGGGGATTGAGGTTCAAGGTATTCAACAGGGGATTAAAATAGGCTTCCATGCCATAAGAAAGAGAAAAAGAATGTTTGCCAAATAGACAAGGTCAAACAATAAAAAGAGAAATGTTCATTCCAAGTCTCTTTACTGGCTATTGCAACAGGTCTCAGAGACTCCAAATATAAATATGTAAATAACAAAGTTGACATTTAACACCTCAGTTAATTGAAACTAATCTGTTGCAACATAAACAGCAGGAGGAAGAGACTCCAGTGTACCTGACTACCTTGCAGTGATCCCATTTAGCAGTTAAAGGCATGTTGGAATAGGTGTTCTCTGTCTCATATAAAAAGGGTGTAGCTAGGACCAAAGGGTGTAGCTAGGACCAGTTTTCCACGAAAAGCTCATTAGCCAGCATATGTATTAACCCTGTTCAGGAATTTTGTTGCTGTAAACAGGGAGTGCTGCTCCAGCCACCTCGTGTAATAATGGATTACCAACCAGCAATTACATTTTATTGTATTCAGCTCTTAGCTGCCAAAAGATTGGGGATTGCAGGGCTGAGTTTAAGACTCAATTAAGAGAAGGGCTCGTGAAGTAATCATAGCAACTCATGGTCTGATTGCCTAACAGAGGGGAGGCACCACCTGATTTTTCTCCCCATTCTAGGGGAAAGAACCAGAAGGAAACCCTGTGTTTAAGGAAGCCATTGTGGCAGCTTTACTGCATGAATATTTTAAAGCCATTGCTGGAGAGAGTGACTTTTTCTCCATGTGATATGCAGCAGATTCCTTCAGCAAGAAGGGAGGACAAAATTTAGCAAAGTCCCTTGTGCTCTCTCTTTCCTCTTCCGTCCCTTTGCTCCCTTGTTCCCCTTCAGTGGGCTTGGACCAGGTGTAACCAAGGATAGAAACGGGGTCCAGAGGTTCTACAATGAATAATTCCCACTAGGATCTGAGCCAGTGGCCCTAGGTGTTCGTTTGGTAAAGGGCTACAGAGGTATTCACCTTGACGTAGAATGCTTTATGCCTGACTCTACATCCTGTTGCCCTGTCTTTTGCCCATTTCATATCAGTGGAGTTCCATTGGCATAAAACAAATGGAACAAGGTGGAATATTGGACCCTCTGTTTTACTCTGCTAAACTGAATCCTTCCTTGAGAATTAGATTGTTTTTAGGTTGCACTGGGGCATACCCTGAGCTGATGTACATTGATATAGCTTCAGTGACTTCACAGGAGCCAGGCTGGTTTATGCCAGCTAGAGATCTGGACCAGTATGTTCAGAAAGTGTCCCAGTTGCTTCAGTTCTTATCTTCTTCCCAGCCCAAATCTCTGGGTGGGATGCTGTGCTGAGCTTCTTAGGGTACGTCTACACAGCCAAAAAAAAAGCCAAAAAACAAACAAACCTGCCGCAGGAACTTGGGTTCACGGGACTTGTGCTGCAGGGCTAAAAATAGCAGTGTAGATGTTCAGGCTTGGACTGAGGCCCAGGCTCTGAAACCCGGTAAAAGGGGGTGGGTCTCAGAACCCAGGCTCCAGCCCGAGTGGAAACTTCTACACTGCTCTATTTAGACTCACAGCTTGAGCCCCACGAGCCCAAGTCAGCTGACCCACGCACTGAGATCTGCTGCTGTGGGGTTTGTTTTTTATTTGCTGTGTAGACATACCCTTAGACTCGGAACAGCACAGAACTCATAGCCCAGGGGTAAGGGTATAGGGAGCTTTCAAGCCACCCTGGAACTCTCCCAAGCCTGAGCTGCTGCAGGGGCTGGAGATGCCCCCATATATTTTAGCCAGCCCCAGGTCCCCTCCATCCATTTGTTTGGTGTCTGACAAATGTGCAATATATCAAGAATCTGGAGGTTCCTGGCCTTTGCAGCCGGTAGTGATTGGTGTAGGATATGAAATGTGCTGGTTGTAATCCTTTCACTGGCCCTAGTCTATGTTCTGTATTATATTAAATAGATGAAACATGAATTGCCAGCTTAGACGTATGTTACCTGTTTAGGTAAAGGAATGATTTAACCGCACCCTTTGTTCCAGGATTAGTCACTGCAAAGGATTATTTTATTTAAAACAAAATAGGAATTGCCTAGTAACTGGAATAACCAGTTAAAACAAACATAGCTATGCTCTGCGTCGCACTGAAATTGATGTTGAAGAAATGACCTACTTTCTGCAGAGAGAGCTGTCATTTTAAAGCAAACATGTTGTTAAATTGATACTTGGTAACTCTAGGCACCTTAATATTTCTGCTTCCTTCTCAGTTGTTCAATTTTGTAGCATCTCAAGGTCAGGCTGAAATGAAGCAGGCCACCAGATGAGAAATTTGGATGGGTAAATCTCTCAGATCATTTTCTAAAAATGCAGAGACAGATTACCAGTGCAGGAGACACAGACAATGCATGACATGAAACCTCACCCCATCTCTGCATCGCTTCACATTAGTACGTGGAAGATGTACATTCAATCCTCATATTGGTTTTTATCTCCCCAACTGAAGCTCCTGCATCACTCTGACTCCGATGGATAATGGAACAAGCTTTTGTTATCTATTGGTATTCCTGAGTTCCAGGACATGCAAAGGGATGCAATGTGTACCCTGTTCAGTTGTAGAAGGTCCAAGCACCACTCATCTGTGCAGAAATGAAAGCTTATTTTTGCTGGTATTTTTATTTATTTACTTATTTAATCTATTTTTAAGAATATTTTTTGTCCAAAGACTCAAAGCTAGGTTCTTCTTTATGCAAATAGCACCTCTTTAACACTAGCAGACACAGTTGCCCCTGCTACTTATCGCTCATCAACCATGCCCTAGATTTGTAGACTATAAAGTCAGAAGAGATTATTGTGATCATATTGTCTGACCTCCTGCATAAATCAGGCCATAGAACTTCCCTGAATTAATTCCTAGAGCATACCCTTCTCTTTCTCCTCTTTGCTGCTGTTAAGAGGAGAGACAATCACTTATATATTTTGATGGTTTATTTAATTCAGTAAGGATGTCTACCTTTCTCAACTAGGCCATAAGAAGCTTAGTTGTATTTTGTCAGCCACCCTCTAGCTAGGTGAGATCCCCACTTATTCTCAGCAGGCATTCTGCTCACAGGGACCCAAGAGAACAGCTAGGGCCTGGCCTGGAAGTTATACTCAAGCCAAAGAGATCCTCCAGGAAGAGTAACTGGTTTCCTAGATCCATACTGTTGGCTTGGATGGAGGTCTTCCACATTAAGGAGTTAGGTTCTGTCAGTTAGAGAAGGTTGACCCGGCAGAATCTGGACACCCTGTAGCCACAATGCTGATAGAGTTGGAAAAGGACATGATCTCATCCCGTTAAAATTTTTTTTAGTTTTTCCTCTGTTTGTAGCTAAAAGGTGTGAATCATATAAATCCAGGCCCCTCTATCCTCTACCCTCCAAACACAGCTGTGTCAGATTAATCCACTTGCAACATAGGATTGATTTAAAACGTACTTGGTTGAAACTATAGTAAAGAACATGATTATCAGGCACATATATGAATATGATATGTTGGGGAAGAGTCAACATTGCTTTTATAAAAGGAAATCATGTCTCACCAAGCTATTAGAAGTCATTGAAGGTATCAGCAAACATGTGGACAAGGTTGATCCAGTGGATATAGTGTACTTGGACTTTCAGAAAGCTGTTGACAGGTGTCCCACATCAAAGGCTCTTAAGCAAACTAAACAGTCATGGGACAAGAGGGAAAGCCCTCTCATGGATCAGTAACTGACTAAAAGACAGGAAACAAAGGGTAGGAATAAATGGTCAGTTTCCACAACGGAGAGGGGTAAATAGCAGGGTCCCCGAAGGATCTGTACTGGGACCTGTACTGTTCAACATATTAATAAATGATATTATGAAGGGGGTGAACTGTGAGGTGGCAAAATTTGCAGACCATACACAATTACTCAAGATAGTTACGTTCAAAGCTGACTGCGAAGAGTTACAAAGGGATCTCACTAAACTGGGTGACTGGGCAACAAAATGGCAGATGAAATTCAGTGTTGATAAGTACAAAGTAATAATGCACAATGGAAAATATAATCCCAACTATATGTACAAAATGATGAGGTCTAAATTAGCTGTTACCAGTCAAGAAAGAGATCTTATAGACTCATAGACTCATAGACTCATAGACTTTAAGGTCAGAAGGGACCATTATGATCATCTGGTCTGACCCCCTGCATGCTGCAGGCCATAAAACCGTCCCTACCCCTTCCCTGGACTCTGCTGTTGAAGTCCCCAATCCTGTTTTAGGTGACTTCAATCGGCAGAAACCCTCCTGCTAGAGATCCCTGCCCCATGCTGCGGAGGAAGGCGAAAAACCTCCAGAGGCTCAGCCAATCTGCCCTGGAGGAAAATTCCTTCCCGACCCCAAATATGGCGATCAGTAAGACCCCGAGCATATAGGCAAGAGTCTCCAGCCTGACCCCTGTCAGCCATTATACAATTTACCTACCATTTCTTGGTTTTCCTTGACTACTATGTTTTACCATTAAACCATTCCCTCCATAAATTTATCTAACTTAATCTTAAAACCAGACAGGTCCGTCGCCCCCACCGTTTCCCTCGGAAGGCCGTTCCAATATTTCACCCCTCTGACGGTCAGAAACCTTCGTCTAATTTCAAGCCTGAACCTCCCCACGGCCAGTTTATATCCATTCGTTCTCGTATCCACATTAGTACTAAGCTGGAATAATTCTTCTCCCTCCCTCGTATTAATCCCTCTAATATAGTTAAAGATAGCAATCATATCCCCCCTCAGCCTTCGCTTTGTCAGACTAAACAACCCAAGCTCCTCTAGTCTCTTTTCATACGACAGGTTTTCCATTCCTCTGATCATCCTAGTGGCCCTTCTCTGCACCCGTTCCAGTTTGAGTTCATCTTTTTTAAACATGGGAGACCAGAACTGCACACAGTACTCCAAATGAGGTCTCACCAGCGCCTTGTACAACGGAAGCAGGACCTCCTTATCCCTACTAGATATACCTCGCCTAATGCATCCCAAGACAGCATTGGCTTTTTTCACCGCCACGTCGCATTGTCGACTCATAGTCATCCTGCGGTCTACCAGGACCCCTAGGTCCTTCTCCTCTTCCGTTACTTCTAACCAATGCGTCCCCATCTTGTAACTAAAATTTTTGTTAGTCATCCCCAAATGCATCACCTTACACTTTTTACTATTAAATTTCATCCTATTCCTGATACTCCAATTCACAAGCTCATTCAAGTCTCCCTGCAGGATATCCCTATCCTCCTCCGAATTTACAATGCCTCCCACCTTCGTATCATCCGCAAACTTTATCAGCCCACTCCTGCAATCGGTCCCGAGGTCAGTTATAAATAAATTAAATAAAATGGGTCCCAAAACCGAACCTTGAGGCACTCCACTAGTAACCTCCCTCCAACCCGACAGTTCACCCTTTAATACGACCCGCTGCATTCTCCCCATTAACCAATTCCTTATCCACCTCTGGATTTTCATATCGATCCCCATGTTTTTCAGTTTAACCAATAATTCCTCATGGGGTACAGTATCAAACGCTTTACTGAAATCCAGGTATATTAGGTCCACCGCATTTCCCATATCTAATAAATCCGTTACTTTCTCAAAGAAGGAGATCAGATTCGTTTGGCACGATCTGCCCTTCGTAAAACCATGTTGTAATTTATCGCAATTGCCACTAACCTCCAGGTCCTCAACTAGTTTCTCTTTCAGAATTTTCTCTAACACCTTGCACACTACAGATGTTAAACTAACAGGCCTGTAGTTACCTGGATCACTTTTTTTCCCTTTCTTGAAAATAGGAACCACATTAGCTATTCTCCAGTCTAACGGGACCACCCCCGAGTTTACAGATACATTAAATATTATCGCTAACGGGCCTGCTATTTCCCGCGCCAATTCCTTCAATATTCTCGGATGAAAATCGTCCGGTCCTCCCGACTTAGCCCCATTAAGGCATTCAAGTTTTGTTTCTACCTTTTTTTTTTTTTTTTTTTTTTTTTTTTGCCCCTCTGTAGTGATGCTCGCCTGGCTTTTACCTTCATTGGCCTCATTAAACACCGATGCAAAATATTCATTGAGATATTGCGCCATGCCTAGATTGTCTTTAATCTCCTCTCCGGCAATAGTCTTCAGCGGTCCCACTTCTTCTTTCTTTGCTTTCTTCCTATTTATGTGGCTGTAAAACCTCTTACTATTGCTTTTAATTCCCCTCGCTAGGTCCAACTCTACACGGCCTTTGGCCTTTCTCACTCTATCTCTACATTCTCTGACTTCGCTAAGGTAAGTTTCTTTACTAATCCCTCCCCTCTTCCACTCTTTGTACGCTTTCTGTTTCTTCCTAATCGCCCCTTTGAGTCGGTCGCTCATCCAGCTCGGTCTAAATCTCCTGCTTTGTAATCTTTTTCCCTTTTTTGGAATGCAGGCCTCCGACAGCTCATGCATCTTTAACTTGAAGTAATCCCAGGCTTCTTCTGCCTTTAGATCCATTAATACGTTTGCCCAATCCACTTCCCTTACCAGTCCCCTTAATTTGTTAAAATTGGCCTTTTTAAAATTATAAACCCTAGTCTTTGACTTAATTCTGTTACTCCTCCCATGTATTTTAAACCGAATTACTTCATGATCACTGGAGCCCAAATTGTCCCCCACTACCACTTCCTCAACGAGGTCCTCACTACTTACCAGAATCAAATCTAAAATGGCCTCCCCCCTCGTCGGTTCAGCTACCACTTGATGAAGGAATTGATCAGCCAGCACCTTTAGGAACATCTGAGCCCTATTATTACTACTAGCGTTTGTGCCCCAATCTATATCCGGGAAGTTAAAGTCCCCCATAATTACACAGTTTCTATTAGTAATTACTTCTCTAAACACATTAAATAGTTCCTTATCCATATCCTGGGTCGATCCCGGCGGTCTATAGCACACTCCAAGCACTATCCCCGGAGAGGCTCTAGTAGTCCTATTACCCAGTGTGAGTATTGCCCAGACGGACTCTGTGTTATCTAATCCATCAACTATTATTTCTTTACAGCTTATTTCACTATTGACATACAATGCCACCCCCCCACCTTTACCTTTATTCCGGTCTTTCCTAAACAGCGCATACCCCTCCATACCTGCGTTCCAGTCGTGACTGCCATTCCACCACGTTTCTGTTATTCCTACGATATCTGGTTTCAGCTCTTGGACCAAGAGCTCCAATTCCTCCATTTTATTACCTAGGCTTCTGGCATTGGTGTATAAACACCCTAATGTATGTCGTTTAGCCTGTCTCCCATTAGTAGCACTATAAGTTGCGGGCCTCCTTGCGTCCATCCCCCCTGTCCTTCCTATGTCCAATCTCATCTCCCCGGCTATGTCTCCTCTCATTTACTCACCTTTTCCATACTGGAATCTGGCGTGGAGATTAACTGTGCATCTCCCAACCTTCTCCCCAAACTTCCTAGTTTAAAGCTCTTTTGATAAGATGAGCCAGCCTCCCTCCCAGAAGTCTATTTCCTTCCCTACTCAGGTGGAGCCCATCCCGCGAGAACAGGTGTCTGTCCCCGAAAGCCTCCCAGTGGCCATACATCCCAAAGCCCTCCTTATAGCACCACTCCCTTAGCCAACTATTTATTCTCACAATCCTATCAGCCCTTTGCTGCCCTTCCCTCGGAACGGGCAGAATCCCACTAAAGATAATCTGAGCCTCTATCTCCTTGAGCGTCTTCCCCAGCCTGGCATAATCTCCCTTGATTCTCTCTAACGAGAACCTAGCCGTGTCATTCGTTCCTACATGAAGGATTATCAAGGGGTTCTTACCTGCTCCTTTTAGGATCCTTTTCAACCGCAGGTCCACATCGCATATCTTTGCCCCCGGTAGACAGCACACCCTTCTGTTCTCCGGGTCCGCCCTGGTCACAGGCCTGTCCAATCTCCTCAGTAAAGAGTCTCCAATTACATACACCTGCCTTCGCCTGGCAACAGTGCGATCTAGTAATCTAGTCTCTAGTCCCTCTAGTCCTGACCTGTGCCTGTTCCTATCTTCCCTTATGCTCCCCCTCATGCCTTCCTGATTCCTCCCGTGGCCCAGAATTGGTGCTGTCTCCATCAACTCCTCCCCTCTCTCTCTCG
>NC_048304.1:45592084-45612485 GCF_013100865.1 Trachemys scripta elegans
GAATTGGTGCTGTCTCCATCAACTCCTCCCCTCTCTCTCTCGGACTAGCTGCTCTTCTCTTCTTCCTCACTCTCCCACCTTCAGCCGCCACCTGCTGCCCCTCCACCTCGCTATCCAAACACCCAAACCTATTCCTGAGTTCTATTCCCCCCTCGCTGGCCCTTCTTTTCCTTGGCCTGCTTCTCACAGTCACATGCTTCCACCTCCCATGTTCTCCCCCTTCCATTCCCCTCTCACCGTCCTCTGCCTCTACCTGCGCTGCAGGACACTCTCCTTCAGCCCCTCCTTGCCTGTCCTCCATCAGCTGCTCAAACCCCCGCCTAAACTCCACCAGGGTATCTACCTGCATCTGCAGCCCCTTAATCTTTTCCTCCAGTAACACTATCAGGCGACACTTCATACACACATACCTGTGTTCCGGCTCCCCTGCTAGGACAATATACATACCACAGCTTCCACATGCAGCCATCTGCATTCTGTCTGCTCCTGCTGCTTGGCTCATGCCTGCTGCACTCCCTGCCCACAGCACCTGTGGAAGCAGAGCACACACCGAACCCCGCCCTCCTGCCTCCCCCTGTAAACTCCCTCTCAAACTCCCCTGTTAGCCGCCCTGTTGGAGTCATCGTAGAAGGTTCTCTGAAAACATCAGCTCATACTAGAAGAGATTAAAAAGCCTGGGACTGTTCATCTTAGAACAGAGATGACTAAGGGGGGATATGATAGAGGGCTATAAAATCATTATGGTATGGGAAAAGTGAGTAGAGAAGTGTTATTTGCCCATTGACATAACACAAGAACTAGATATCACCTGATTAAATTAATAGGTAGCTGATCTTAAAAGAAACAAAAGGAAGTATTTTTTCACACATCACACAGTCAACCTGTGGAACTCATTGCCATGGCATGTTGTGAAGGCCAAAGCTATAACTTAGTTCAGTTAGCCAAGATGGTCAGGAACGCATCCCCATGCTCTAAGTGTCCCTAAACTCCCCACTGCCAGAAGCTGGTAATAGGCAACGGGCTGGATCACCTGATGATTGCCCTGTTCTGTTCATTCTCTCTGAATCTTCTGGTGCTGGCCACTGTTGGAATACAGGACACTGGGCTACATGGACCAGTGGTCTGACCCAGTATGGCCGTTGTTACGTTCTTATGACTCATGGTATTCAGAAATCTGATAAAAATGATCTCTTTACCGTGTGTAGTTTATTCTTTACTTTGGGTTAATTTGCCAGGAATACAGCGGTGGCTACACAAATACATACACTGAACATCAGAATAAACATTTATCCCTCCCATCATGTAAACCTCTTAACATTCATTGCCAGATGCTAAACCTTGGAGAGACAGAGTTCAAAGTGCTACATGTAAGCCCACATGCACTTATTTCTGGCACTTGGCACAGCAGATGTGGTGCGTGTTAGAAAGCATATGTCTGAAATACTTAACTATTAGCAAACACGCTGTTGTGGTACCTATCAGACTGGGACACTGCCCTTCTGGGAAAACCTAAAATGTGACTGACTTTCATTATTTTCTTGTCTCTTTTTTTGCACAATCCAGGTAACGCTTTATATGAAGGTATGTGAAAGATGCACAAGGGGCAGGGCGTAGTTTCAAAACAAATGCTTTAACACTCTTGTCTTCAGGTTGTTGTTCACATGCCTCCCAGACCCCAAGGATCCTTTTGCCCTTCACCCACCTCCCATTTGCTTGTAGCTTATTCCCCGCCCTGTGTCATGGAGGCTGTCCTTCTGGCGCAGTGGGGCTGGGTAGAATACCCCTAAGAAATGTGAAGTTCTCACCAGTGTGGAGGCAGCTGAGTATGCTGCCTCCACACTACCTTTAATCCATTTTAGACACTGAGGAATAAGCTAACAGAGAGCATCTAAGTCCTTCCTCAGTATGCAAGGATCTATCATCCAGTCCTTACTACAGAAGGGCAGAGTATTATAGAGTGATGTGACAGGCTTTTGACCCGGGGCGCTCACATAGCGTTCTGAGCTGATGTAATACCCTCAGTGCCTCAGGGTGTGTGAACTAGCTGGGAAGAGTAGTTTGGTCATTAAAGTAGCAGTGAAGCACCCTGTTGCAGAAGATGTTGATGTTGTTGTAAAATACACAGCTGAAAAGATGCACCGTATTTATTTTACGTTTCACGTTCGGTGACAATCACTGTGGTGGCACAGACCAGATCTAATAAATTACTTCCACAAATCGCTCTGCACTGCCTATTACCCAGCTCCACCCAGCTCACACCCATCTGACACATGTTGAATCCTTCATGCACCTCCAGGCAGCAATCCAGGCACAGTCTGTTGGCTTGGCTCTGCTTTAAGAGCAGGGTTTTGCTGTGCATTGAGAATCTATGTGCCAGACAATCACAGAACGTAGCCAGATGATCTGCACATCCAGTAGCATCCAGTACTCTTTTTTTTTTCTAATGTGCCATTGCTATTTTTAAATCTTCATTCTGATAGTTTATCCCTACTCTTTGTTTCCTGTCTTTTAACCAGTTGCTGATCCAGAAGAGGTCCTTCCCTCTTAGCCCAAGACTGCTTCCTTTGCTTAAGAGCTTTTGTTGAGGGACCTTGTCAAAGGCTTTCTGAAAGTCCAAGTACACTATATCCACTGGATCACCCTTGTCCACATGTTTGTTGACCCCCTCAAATAATTTTAATAGGTTGGTGAGGCATGATTTCCCTTTACAAAAAACATGTTGACTCTTCCCCAACATATCGTGTTCATATATGTAGTTTCAACCAGTTTGCCTGTTACTGAAGTTAGGCTTACCAGCCTGTAACTGCCAGGATTGCCTCTTTTTTTTTAAATTAGGTGTTACATTAGCTGTCCTCCAATCCTCTGGTACATAGTGGTTTTTAAGGTCAGGCTTGACAAAGCCCTGGCTGGGATGATTTAGTTGGGAATTGGTCCTGCTTTGAGCAGGGGATTGGACTAGATGAACTCCTGAGGTCCTTTCCAACCCTGATATTCTATGATTCTATGAGAGGCTGATTTAAGTGATTGGTTACATACCACAGTTAGTAGTCTACAATTTCATATTTGAGTTCCTTTAGAACTCTTGGGTGAATGCCATCTGGTCCTGGTGACTTATTGCTGTTGAATTTATCAATTTGTTCCCAAACCTCCTTTTTGACCTCAGTCTGGGATAGTTCCTCAGATTTCTCATGTAAAAAGAATGGCTCAAGTGTGGGATCTTCCTCACATCCTCTGTATTGAAGACCTGATTCAAAGAATTCGTTTAGTTTCTCTGCAACGGCCTTGTCTTTCTGAATGCTCCTTTAGCACCTTAATCATCCAGTGGCCAATGAATTTGTAAAAAATCGACTTCTATTAAATTGACCTACTTTCATAGTGTAGACATGCCCTTAGACTCATAGATTTTAATGCCAGAAGGGACCATTATGATCATCTAGTCTGACCTCCTGCACATTGCAGGCCACAGAACCTCACCTGTAACAGACCCCTAACTTCTGGCTGAGTTACTGAAGTCCTCAAATCATGATTTAAAGACGTCAAGTGACAGAGAATCCACCATTTACATTTTAAACCTGCAAGTGACCCATGACCTGCAGAGGAAGGTGAAAATCCCCCAGGGTCTCTGGCAATCTGACCCCATAGAAAATACCTTCCCGACCCCAATATGGTGATCAGTTGGACCCTGAGCATGTGGCCAAGACCCTTCAGCCAGTCACCTGGGCTGGGAAAGAATTCTCTGTAGTAACTTAGAGTCCTCCCCACCTAGTGTCCTATCTCTGGCCGGTGGGGATATTGCTACAAGCAGTCAGAGATAAGCCACATGCCATCATAGGCAGTCCCATCATACCATCCCCTCCATAAACTTATCAAGCTCAGTCTTGAAGCCAGTTAGGGTTCTCCCCCACACACACTGCTCCCCTTGGAAGGCTGTTCCAGAACTTCTCTTCTCTGATGGTTACAAACTTTCATCTAATTTCAAACCTAAACTTGCTGATTGCCAGTTTATATCCATTTGTTCTTGTGTCAGCATTGGCGCTTAACTTAAATAACTCCTCTCCCTCCTTGATGTTTATTCCTACGATGTTTCTATAGTGAGCAATCATATCTCCCTTCAGCCTTTGTTTTGTTAGGCTAAACAAACCAAGCTCCTTGAGTCTCCTCTCGTAAGCTAGGTTCTACATTCCTCTGATCATCCTAGTAGTCCTTCTCTGCACATGTTCCAGTTTGAATTCATCTTTCTTAAACATGGGAGACCAGAATTGCACAAATATTCCAGATGAGGTCTCACCAGTGCCTTGTATAATGGTACTAACACTTCCCTGTTTCTACCAGAAATACCTTGCCTGATGCATCTTAGGATCACATTAGCCTTTTTTCAAAGCCACATCACACTGGTGGCTCATAGTCATCTTCTGATTAGCCAATACACCCAGGTCTTTCTCCTCCTCTGTCTCTTCCAGCTGTTTTGCAACTTCACACCTACTCCCTTTCCAATGGCCTCTTTCCTTGCCTAGCATGCAGCATGAAGGACAAGGTTTGTTGTTCCAGCACAGTTGTGAGTGGAGGATCCACATGAGGCTCAAGTGAGGTTAACCATGATGTTCCACAGTAACTGAGAGTATGTTTCAAGCCTCCTTTCATTCCCGCTCCCCTACACTGAAGTGCACTTGGTAAAAAAGATGTGGGACTGGGGTGTGGGTGGAGAATGGATGTGTCTGAGAAAAAATGGGTTTGAGCAGGATCCTCAATGTATTATCAAGACCTTTAGCTCCATGGCCCCATTTTTGGTATCCTGTTATGAGGGAAAAGTTACTTGGTGCAGGACAGCAGCATCAGGTTGCCCTGCTCTCCCTGTGCTGCAAATCACATCCTGTCTGGCTCTTATACATGAAACACCATGCTGCTGCTAATCTAACAAGCCAAGAGGTGCCCAGGTGCTCTGCAGAATGGCAGGGCATACTCTGGGAATGTAGCCCTGGGAATGAAGCACTGGCAAGGAGCTGCAATGGGAAGGCTCCATTCCTTGGATAATTACACATTTAGGAAGATTTGATCTTATTTTTTAATTATCTCTCATTTTTCGCTCTTGGCTGGTTCCTCTAATTAGGGGCTGCCAAGTTTAATGGTTTTAAAAAATTCCCACCTGTGGTGCTAGGGGGCAGGGCTTGTTAAAGTTGATGCATAAAACATTTTAATTTTGCAATTAGGGATGGAGATCAGATGCAAAATTCTGATCTGCATCCAAAGCTGGGGGTTGTTCAGACCCACTTCTACTCTCTATTCCCCTCCCCCATATTCCAGTCCCTTGGACAGCAGGTGAAGTGGGGGAGGGAGACATTAATGGTGGTGCCATCCATTGTATATCTGCCAGTGATGGCTAAGGGGATATGGGAAGCAGCAGTGATAGACAGGCTTTCCATTGACTTGAGCATTAGTAAATTGCTGGGCCAAGTGGAAGAACTGTATGTGGAGTATCCAGTTATTTTGCTTTTTGAGTCTCCATTTCCTCTCATAACTGGTGAAAATAGTGATGGACAGTGGCCCAGAAATGCAGTGCAACAGGCCAGCACGGTTTGCTAGAAACACCCCACCACATCTGCGGGTGTTGGTTCTGCTGCAAAAGGGTTAAGTGGATTGTGGTGATTCACTGAGAATTTTGCTGACTAATTAACCCATCTGACTATAAGGGAGTGCGTCTTCAGAGAGAGGATCCTGGGCATGGGCTGACCAGTCCAGGGAAAGGAACCCTTGAGCAGCGAAACCCAGAAAGAAGGTTGAAACTAAACCACATTAATGTATAATTGGCTCCCTGGTTAATAATAAAGCTAAACCCCAGGAGAAGGGGTTAGATTTCACTGCATTTGAGAGCAGGGTGGGAAAGGCGTTTGCTCACACACACATGCTGTCTGCTCAGAAGGGTGATTTCTTAAGGCATGAAGTGAGACTGTAGGGGCTAGTGTGGAACACACTTTACCTGCTTATTTCACTGTGAAGCACTGCAGGGCATCTCTGTAGCACATTTTCAGACATGGATTGGAGGATCTGTCACATACCCTTCCGGCCTGCTTAGAGGTCTGCTTCAAACGCTCTGTGCACATTTGTATGCATCTAGCCAGAAATAACGTGCATGCAGAAAGAATGCCGTACACTGGCCCGGCAGCAATGATACTTAGCACACTACATAAGCATCTCAGGGAGAGATATTAAAGCAGTGCTTTTCATGATGTTATAATTAAAGTGCTGTCTGTGTTTTCATTCACACCCCTATTTTCAGAGATGTATAACTCAGCTATAAAAATATATTAAATCTGGGTCGAAACTTGGCACCTGGGCTCTCAGAGCATGAACACATTTTCGTTGGCAAAATGTCCTGAAGATGCAGGAGTGCGAAATAATAATTACGATAACATAGGGTGTCAGTAAAAACACCTGTCAGCAAAACCACCCAGGACTACCTTTGTGTGTTAGCTGGCCATATGCATACTCCAGATGACCTACCTCCAACTTCAAGGGGTTGCATACATGTAAATGAGGGAAGAATTTGACTTCAGAGTATTTAAAATCATATTAAAGTAATTTCTTAGCGCTTTTCTTCTTTCTTTTTAATGCTCTCCATTGTTTGCAAATATTTCTTCCAAGTCTGTTCACAACTTCCCTACTGATTTTATTTTTCCATTTGACTTGCCTTGATTTCCCCACCCCTCCATCCCTCCAATGGAACCAACAGAGACACGTCTGTTTGTGTTTAACAACAACTTCAGTTTGAGAAGCAGCATTATCCTGCCCACATATCCTCAGTGTGCGGTGGAAGTCTCCTCATGCATGTGGTACTGGCAGGAGTGTTCTTTAGTGAATGCCCATTCCAGGGCCAGTGTAGAGAGAATAAAGTGTGGATTTTCAGGGCCCCATGAAAACTGAAGCCAATATTCTCGGCTTTCAAACAGTGGATTTTAAAAAGAAAAAAATCCCAGATTGAGATCCAAATTCTCCTCCCTTACACGGGGGTGAATCTGGAGTACAACAGAACCTCAGAGTTATGAACACCAGAGTTATGAACTAACTAGTCAACCACACACCTCATTTGGAACCAGAAGTACACAATCAGGTAGCAGCAGAGACAAAAAAGAAAAAAAAGCAAATACAGTACTAGGGTGTGAATACCTTCTCCTGCCCAGTTGTCTCATTGTTTGCNTACTGCGTTAAAGGTAAACTACTAAAAATAAAAAGGGAAAGCAGCATTTTTCTTCTGCATCGTGAAGTTTCAAAGATGTATTAAGTCAATGTTCAGTAGTAAACTTTTGTCCCTAACCCTAATGTTTTGTCAGAGTTACAAACAACCTCCATTCTGAGGTGTTGCGAGGTTCTACTGTAACTCCATTTAAGTGCATGCAGCTATTCCAGATCAGTATCAATGTAACTGAGAGCAGAGTTTTATCCTTGGGGCCTGTGGTGGGGCAGGTCCCCACCCTCATCAGGAAGGAGTTAAAAAGCTCCTCTAGGCACAGTCAGTCTCAGCCCGGCATGCCTGTGACTCTTGTCAAGCCTGGAGATGGGCAGGTCCTGAAGTGTATGTGTGCACTGCAGTTGGGAGATGCGATTCCCAGCAGAGGCAGGCAAACGTGTGCCATTTCAGCTCAAGGTAGTGCATTGAGAAGAGCAATATGGACATTATGGTAAGGGCTGTGGCTCAGACTAGCTAGCCCAAGCCTGGCCAGGCTCCTGGGGCCAAGCCTGGGCAGCTAGCCTGAGCCAGCACTTGCACTGCAACGTCCCCACTGCTATTTTAGTGCACTAGCTCCATCTGAGCTAGCATGAGTCTGTCTACCCATGCTAGGAACAACACCGCCTAGCTGCAGTGTAGACATACCCTAAAAGGAAGGGTCCCTGCTTGGTGCAGGGTAGCTCTCTGGAGCAGGACTGTAAGTCAGAGCTCCCCCTGCCCCTGGAAGCACGGGTTGCTGACAAGGGAAACGCCTTGAGAGCATTGGCCACCTCAGAAAGAAGGGCTGGTGCTTTTTTTTTTTTTTTTCCTCTTTGGCTTCCCTAAGGCCTAGGACTCTGCTCTCTGTGGGCTGCGAAAGCATGTTGACTTTTTGTTTGGATTACTTTAGGTCCCCTGCAAGGAAGCAGAGACCCTGACAGCACTGCCAGAGGGCTATGCCCCAGACTCCAATACAGAAGAGGAGCCTACCATCTCCCCAAGGGAGTGCTAGAGGTGTATAGCCTACAGTAGGACCAAATTCAAAACTGGTGTAAACAGGTGCACTTCAAAAGACTTCTAGTTGCATTGCACCTACTTACACCCAGATTTTAGACTCTGGAGGGTTTTCTCTCCCAGGTACTAGCAATATTAAGATGGGTGAGATGCTTTCATAAACTATTTGAGAGCGTTCCTTCCTTCCATGGCAACTGGACACCTGTGAGTTTGCTGCCCGTAACTAGTGTATAAGGAGTAGCAATCAGATTCCTATTCACCTACATTGTGATGTTCAGCTCAGAATATTCTAAAACTATGAACTCTGCTGATATCTACAAAATAAAAACTTGGGTTTGTGTGTATTTGGCAGGATGGGGAGGCTGCCTAAGAGCTTGACCCTTGTTCTCAGACTCGGTTTTTGAAAAGATTAAATGAAGAGTCACTGTTTGATGATCTCACTTGGATATGACCAGAGATTTTTTAGATTGAATGGCTTTAAAATATCAGACTTTTATTTAAAATCTGGGTCAAATGATTTAAAAAAAAAACTGTTTCAAGGTAGAAGGAAGTGACTTTTTGGAGTCTATGTATATTATTATTTATATTGCAGTAGAACCCAGAGGCCCCATGTGTTAGGTGCTGTACAAACATCACAGAGAGCCGTTGCCCATAAGAGCTTACAGCCTCCAGCTCTCCCTGTGCATCCACTCACTGTCAGATAGATCAAGCATGCCACATTGTTACCCTTGTCTCCCACCCACTCTTCCTACCCAGGAGTTCTTTGGGCAAGACCTCAGAAACCTGCAGGTTCAATTCCCGCACCAGCCCCACAAAGAAAAAAGGTCGGCTGTTGGGACACAGTTGAATGGGGGTCACCAGGGGATGGTTCAGAAAACGGAGCCACCTACCCACCCCCTACACACTACTATAGTGATTGAGTCTCTCCCAGAGAGCTGCCATATACACAGCTCTGCTTGGCAAGTCATATGGGTGTCCCAAGATCATTATTGTGCGTTTCATATCTGGGGTTTCCTGATCTCCCCTCCCCCTCGCCCCCAGCAGACAGATGAGCTTGTCTAAAAGGAAGCCTTGTTCAGTGGTCTTATGGGTTTTTTTAATGTATTTTCTATTTGTTTTTTAATTTTCTATTCTCATTTGATTGCCTTTCCACAGCCCCTGCGTGGGGGCAGGGGTGCAGTAACAGAGAAACCTGACCTCACACACGCACGCTGTCAATCATCAAAGTATGGCAAACAAAGCCAACAATACTACCAGTGTGTAAAAATGTGACAAGAAATGGGCGTTGACTAAATAAACTGGGCCATGTCGCCCCTTAGGCAGGATGCTCCTATCTAGGGGAGAGGAAACTCCACTGGTTTCCTTCAGACTATTATCCCCTGGGGCGTTGTCCTGTCTCCTCCCCTTCCAGCTCTCTGAACAAGCTGGGATTTCTCTCCTCAAATACACCCAGCCCTGGGACCTATGAAGGCCAGGGCCTACTGCCTGCTAAAGTCCTGAGGGTTCAGCGGTGATTGAAGATGCTGTGGAGAGGAGAAGCCCCCCTAGACCCATGTGTCCCCTGCCTAGCTGCATCTTCCTCACACACACCCCCACACAGCCCTGTGGACTGGTCTCCATGAGGTTGGGCAAGTGGTGGGAGATAATGATGGTTCAGAGGAGGCAGTCTTCCCCCTTCCATGCTCATTGCTGGGCAGAATCCACCCACTCTATGTCCCCTCCTTCTGCAGGGGATGATGTGGCCCATTGTGACCGATTTGCTGTATGGGGGCAGAGGCAGGGGACTGGGGGGTAACAGCTTCATTTTGGCACCCAAGGGTCAGAACAGACATTGATCAAAGATTCCACAGATAGCGGTCTGGGGGAGAGAGAAGGCAGGGCTGTAGGGTGTGGATACTGGCAAAGGGGAGGAAGCTCAAGTGCTGTTTCTACTATAGGATGCAAAAGCAATACTGGCGTCAATTAGATTAAGTCTTGTTCAAGTGAGAAGATGCTACCAGCAAATTAAACAGGGGATAATATCATACCCAGTTCTGATTGAAGCTGCCTGGTGGTGGTTGGCTAGTTATTTAGTGCTGAATGGGGCAGAGGGGCTGGTTATTTGGCAGCATGGTGATGATGGAGCAGGGACAAGTGTGTTTTTTTTCCTGTGCCACTGAAAGAATAAATAAATAAATAACCTCAAACCATGTGTCATCAGTGCAGCTCAGCAGAGCCAGCTTTGAGCCAAGGCCAGGATGCCACCAACCTTCTCCTTGCTTCACCAAGGCAAGGGCAGTGTCAAGAGATTAACATTGATGGGAAGAAAAAACAAGCCATGTGGGAGAGATGCCCACGACCCCCCACTGCCTGAAAATAATCAGCCTGGGACTTGGATTGCCAAGGACTTGATTTTAAAGTGTTACTGGGAACTTCCTTTTGAAATGGGAAAGAGTATGGGGGCAGAGAGGGGAACAGAGCGGGGCTTCCTTATCCCAAACTCAACATCCAGAACCTGTGAACTTGCAGAGGAGAGGTGTTTTTGTCCAAAAATTCTTCCAACCTTGGTGACATCCCAGTGAGATATACAGATGCCTGCCATACATACCACTCGGAGGTCACAGCATTTCCAGCCCTTTCTTAGTTTGTGAAGAAAGGAAATAGACCATATATTTCAGAGATAGGGCCCAGGTGCCAAAGTTTGGATCCAAACTCTCATCTGAATCTCAGTTTCCCCCATGCTGCCAGGGGTGTTTGGATGTTGAATTTAGAGTGGCCTACTACAAAGACAGGGTCAAAGAGGTGACACTCAAATCCAGATCTGAATCCAGATCCAAACTGCCCTGGAGTTTCGGGTTTGGTCTGGGTTGGGATCCTTTATTCCAGCCCAGGTCCATCCCTAATTTCTTGAAAGGAAAAGAAACAAAAACAATGGACTAAAAGGTGCTTTAAAATATCAGGAGAGAGGCTACCAAGGAAATAAATAGTGATGAAAACACTGGTAATACTCCTAACGTCACGGCAGCTCTAAAATTCAAGTAGTGTGCACGTGTCAAGAGCATTTCCTTCAAGCCTCTGCGGCTCGGAAGTCGGATTGTGTCCCACAGTTCACAGGTACAACCAGCCCCTCCCTGGTGTAGACATGGAATTGGGGGAGGGGAGAGGAAAAGTGGATGCAATCACTGCTGATGACCATGTCTTTACTGTACCCCCTTGATGCCATGCTTCAGCGAGACAAAAAGACATCAAGATTCTAGTCTGTTGGTCTGAAGCCAGTTGGCTGCACCTCAGAGCTGGAAGGGATATTGCTTCAAATAGTCCCCCATCCTCCTGGGCAGGGGCAGCTGGTCCACCTCCTCTGTTGACTTGTTGATCTGTAGCCGGCACAGGTGCTGTAGGCTGGGGACGCTGTCCTTGCGGCTGAGTGGCCGTATCAGCTTCAAGTGCACTGCTGCAGCCACCATCTCCTTTTGCATGGAGGACAGGGGCGAGGGCGGTGTGTAAGGGGCCTCATTCTTGTTCTCCACTGTGCAGGACATGACATAGTGCTGGATAAGGCTGACCACATCTGGGAAGGCCAGGATGCGGGGTTTGGACAGGCAGTTTGAGTCGAGCCGGAACTTGCTGTCGGCATATTCAATGCGCACATTGGTGGGACCCCGGTTGGTCTTGACGGAGAGTGTGAACAGGTAGCTGGGGTGGGTACTGTCACGTACCAGGAAGGTACCCTCAGGCATCTTCTGAAGATGCTGCTTGGCCTCACTAGCTGTGATAGACCCCCAATACCAGCCTGGAAAGTAATCCCAAAAAGAGAGTTCATTTAGAAAGAAAGAATCATCACAAGACTGAAAACACAGGCTGCTCATATCAGGGAGGCAGGAGCAGGCTTCATGGGAAATACAGTAGAGACAGCATAGCCAAGCCCTGCAGGGTTTCCAGCCTACGTTTTTCATCAGTGTGCTTAGGCTGGGGGAGGGGAGGCCACTGCTGCAGTGTGTGGAGCTTACAGAGACAGAGGAGCCAGTTCCCCTTTCTGTCAATTGAGCTATTAAAGGCAAAGCTCCTGTGTATGCTAGTAGTAGGCTACTTTGTGATATAAACACTGGCTGTGTGGTGGCTGAGACCAGGACCACTCCTTGCACTGATAAGTTTCTGCTGTAACAGCTTCTGGGGCAAGACACTTACAGCAGACCAACCTTTAGTGCCCAGCGACCTCCCTAGGAGAGGAGATTCTTCTTGGAGGTGGTTCACAGAGAGTTCTTCCCCACACCCTGTGGCCGCCTCACCCAGTGACCTCATGCTAGTGGGTAGAGCCTTACCGGATTCTCGCAGATAGGAGAAGGTTTTTGCAATGCATAGCAGGTCTTCTTCAGGATCTCGCATCCGAGGCAGGTTATTCTCAGGAGCAGGTGCCATGAAGGCAGGAGCAGATTCTCCCTGGAAGACCGTAACGGAGCGAGGTTGCATGATCTGCTCGGACAAATCCACTGCAATGCCTCTGAGCGACTGTCTCCTGAACTTCTCCTCTGCCAGCAAAGGATGGGGTCTGAAATGAAGGATGTATTGTATGATTTTTAGCTTGCCTTGCCTAGGGTTGCATTATCAGCTCAGCGTCTGCTCTGCTGTGCTACAGCACGTGTTCTGTAAACAGATCCTCACTATGGTTATGTTTCCAACAGAAGTAGAAAAGGAAGAAACAAACATCACAGAGCTAAATATAAACCCCTCGATGCAGGGAGGGATGGGTGGCTTTTTCCACCTTGGAAGGGACACTAGTTCAAACACCTTGTAACTCCACCAAGAGTCTGACATTCCTCTAATCCATTGGTTCTCAATCCGGGGTATGCATACCTCTGAGGGATACGCAGAGTTATCTAGATGAGTTGATGTACCCCCTGGAAATTTGCCGAGTTTTACACCAGGCTACATAAAAAGCACTAGCGAAGTCAGTACAAACTACAATTTCATACAGACAAGGGCTTGTTTATACTGCTCTATATACTATACACTGAAATGTAAGTGCAATATTTATATTCCAGTTGATTTATTTTATAATTATATGGTAAAAATGAGAAAGTCAGCAATTTTTCAGTAGTAATGTGCTGTGACACTTTGGCATTTTTATGTCTGATTTTGTAAGCAAGTAGTTTTTAAGTGAGGTGAAACTTCAGGGTATGCAAGACAAATCAGACTCCTTCAAGGAAGAGGTACAGTAGTCTGGAAAGGTTGAGAGCCACTGCTCTAATATATAGGATACTGCATTTCTAATAAGGCTGTGGGGAGGAGATAAAGATAGGATTCCTGATGACATGCAGTGGGCCTGATTCTGTTTCACTGGTGTAAACTTCAGTGGAGTTACTCCAGATTTATGAAAGTGTGTCTGAGAGGAGAATCAGACCCCCCAAGTTATCCTCCTGTCACTACAGGTTGGCCTGATCTTGTCATGTCTGTTAGAAGCTAAGTGTGTGCTGATCTTGAAATGCCATCACAGCATGGTCTGACTGGGCCTGGCTCAGGCCTTTCGTCTTCTGACACTCTTCACCCTCACTCAACCCTGTGCTGCAGCACATCTCAAATGTTTATTCCTATTGCACCTGGCACCAAGGTGATCTCTCTAGGGTCAAAAAATATAAGGTAAATGTGTTCCCAGGGAAATGCAATACAATCCCCAACTTGAGACCTAGGGACAGCCTGAAGCTAATGGAGATTAAAAAGGCAGCTGCAGCATTCTCCCACGTCACAGGAAAAAGAGGGGGAGAGAAGACGGATGTCCCTGGCGTTTCTCCTCCAATCTTATCAACTTTGTCCTTTGTATAGACAGTGACATTTAATGGGCACACAAATGTGGATGAGGCAAGGATAAGGTTACAGACTGATCTTCCCCACCCTACCCTGGCTTGGCCCACTCCTCTCTCCAGCCCTCTCGCCCTGCTGTGTCCCAATTGAGGGACAAAGACATCAAAAGGAGAGACATATGAAGAACAATAGCACAGAGGAGATTGAAGGGGAGTTTTTCCTTTAAGAGAAAGAGCGAGCTGCAGTCAGAGTTCCATGGTTCTGCATTTATGGGGCCATAGGTAAATCTGGCTCTAAAGTGAGGGACACTCAGTATTCTCAAACAATGAAGGGCAGTCAAGGAGGACACACTGATCCCACAAAATCAAATGCTCCACAGACTTTCAGAAGAGACTGTTGTGAGTTAAAACATCAGCCAAATACATCCCTGGTCTTCTTCAGCCAATCCCTACTTTAGGAAAAGCAAGATATGATATGCAGGGACTTTGAATCCTGCCTATTAATTTCTATCCTAGAAGACCTCACCTGCTAAATCTTTGTTCTAGCCCCTAGTTTTCACCAGGATTCTCTGATATCTAGTATACAAAGCGTTTCTCTGTGGCTCTTCTTTGCAGGCAACGGTTCTGGATAAGATTCCCTTCCATGGTAGCACTGTCGTGAAGGAAGCCCAGACACTTTCTCCAAGGAAAGTCTGACCTGGGTTATATTCAGTAGCTTTTGGGCACTGCCTGTGCTCTTTCAAAAAGAGATAGTACGGGCCTGATCCTCCACTGCCTTGCACCTTGTGTAATCACTGTGCAAAGTGGGTGTCAAATGCTGCCCTCAGTGGAGGATTCAGTTTTGGTAGCTTTCAACACCAGCAGTTTGCATTGCACAGATATAAATGACTGCCAAAGGTGAAAGGTAGGGGAGAAGGAGTCCCACGGTGCAAAGGTCTCATTCCCAGCTTGAGAAAAATAATGCTGCAGCTTGGATTCCAAAATTGAGCTTGCTGCTTCTTGGCAATGTTTCTGCTACTCCCTCAGGCAAAGTCTTGTTTAAAGAAATGTTTTCTTGTTGCTAGCATGAGAACCATTTTGCTTTTTAGACACCTGATTTGGGAAGGGGATTAAGATTTGTCTGGGGAGATGGAGAGACCAGGAAGCGGTTTTGAATGGAATCTTTAGACAATCACTAGGTACCTTAACTGATAATTTATTAGAAAGTTCTGCTCCTGCTTTCACTATGCTGCGTCTGTAACTTCCATTGTCTTATGGAATGCGGTCTCGGAACCTCCAGGACTCATCTTGAAGCCACCCTGGTGAGGCCATTCCCCTTTCACTAAAGGAAGCTGTGAATCAATTCACATTTCACTTCAGAGATGTAGAAAGGGCTCAAGTCTTTAAACTCTATGTACAATCATAGGTGCTGGAACTAGGAGTGCAGGGGGTGCTGTCGCACCCTCTGGCTTGAAGTGGTTTCCATTATATACAGGATTTACAGTTCGGTTCAATGGCTCTCAGGACAGGACCTCCACTATAAAACTTGTTCCAGCACCACTGTGTACAATCCCCTCTCCATAGTCACAAGAGCTCTTGTGAAGTGGGGCCAGTGTGGATAGGAGAAAGATGAGTTCACCTACAGTGGTCATCCCCTGGCTCCCATATACTCCCTGACTATCCTGCCACCTAAAACCTGTGGAGCCCAACCCCCGTGCATTTCCAGTGGGGGTTCTTCCACAATATCCAGGGAAAGGTCACAGGGGATGCTGCATAGATTTTGCTCCCCTTTCATACATATAAACAAGCCTGGGGTGACACAGCCTCTAATGAATACAGTGCAGTGAAATAAAGTTTTAAAATCTATGTGTGGCAGGAACGTGGACCCATTAATGGAGTCTAATTAATGATGATTCAAAAGTGCCTGAGCTACTAAACAAGACAAATATAGAAAAGAGGTCAAGGATCAGGAATGAACAGAATACGTGTGACTATAGCTGCTATTATGAACCAGATAAAGAACTATGTGGAAGAAAGTATATTTATAAAAATCAGCAGGTCCAGTTGATATGCATCTTTTTGTACTAAAAGAAGCAGCAAGCAAACTTTTTCTGACCCCTCGAGAAAAGCCCTGGAAAACTGAGAAGATACAAGAGCGCAGTCACAGGCAGTGCCAAGTAGAGTGATCTTTGCCATTTCCTCTGTGATAAGTCAAACTTCATAATGACACACATAGTGAAACAGTACAGGAAGAAGGGCCCAGTCCTACACTCCTTATATTGGCAAACTCCCATCAGCTCCCACAGGACTTTTGCCTGAGTAAGAAGGGCAGGATTGGGTCCAAAATGCATACAATCTTAGAGGACAATGGACCAAGCAGCTTTATAAAGACAAACAGTGGACAAATTCCCCCGTTTGAATGAAGAACAGGTTATTAATGGATGATAGGTAGGCTGTAGATATGATATATTTGCACTTCAGTAAAGCATATGATAGTGTCCTGCAAAGCCTAAACTGAAAAATTAATTCCAAGCAGCTTGGCTATGAGCACTATCATGTGGGCTGAAAACATGGGTGAAACCAAGCAAAGAAGACATAGGTTGAGCAGCAGGAAAATATTTGTAATAGTGAGTTCTATGAGATGTTGGGGACTCTCAGGGGAACTGGTGGAAATCCCCACACTTGAGTCACTTAAAAGTAGACAGAGCAGAAGTATAACACTGTGAGGAAAATCTTCTAGTGGCAGACAGGATGGTTAAAATGACATCATGGCCAGACATTAATGAAGGTGCGAGCTTGCAAATATTTCCAAGAGCACAAATGCCTGATATATTCATGCAGATAAGGTACCGTACATATAAGGTACCGTACATATGTAGATGACCCATGTAGTGCCTAACTGACCATGTGAGCATGCAAATGCCAATATGCACGCACTAATTATGATACAATTAGGCATGCAGAAGAATTTATTTGCACCTTATTGGATATCTGGGGCACTAGGGCTTTTCCCCATCTTTAATTTTTATAATGCACTGTGAGTATACACATGCATGTGTACACACATAATCTTGTACAGAAAAACTATGCAAGAAGAAATATACATTAATTCTATACATTCATTTGGAATTAGACATAGACAGTTTTAAAAAAAAATCCTGAAAGCTTTTCCCTGTAAGTAGTTTGTTTCTATGGAGAAATCAGATAGCTCCTAATATTCTGTGCTTCTGTCCTCTGTAGTTTTACATATGATATATTGTATAGCATAGACAGAATTTTCCTCTAACTAATTTGACCTGTAAGAACCTTGAGTGCCATGTGATTTCTCAGCTATAGAGAGAGCATGGATATCAGGGTGTCTGTTCATGCCCTTCTTGGACAAAGGATATAAAAACCCCAGAAACACAAGACACTCACATGTACTGAGGGCCAGATACTCAGCTGGTGTAAATCAGCATAGCCCCATTAACCTGAATAGACCTACACCAGTTTATACCAGCTGAGGATCTGCCCCAGAGTCTGTGATTGACAATTCTCAAATCGTGTTTAAAATGAAGGCTGCAAGGAATCTTACCCCTGAACACAGATGATCATGTCACTCCAGGACCAAGAAAAACGCATTAAGTCTTCAATGGGATGGGAAAATGGTCTTCCCCCTTTTCTTGCCGCCTTCTTTGTTCCCCAGAGGAGTTAGGACAAATCTTTAGTTAGGAATTCACAGGAAGAAAAAGACTGGACTGCTCCCAACAAACCTCTTCCACGGCACTCTGGAGTTCACACACCGGGAGAAGCCAAGCAGAAAGCAAATCAGGCTGCCCAGAGAAAGACTTTACAGATTTTTCAGCAACTTTAGCTAGGAAAATGTGCGCAGTCTTGGTGCTTTTGAAGATAAGAAAATATATTCTTGCTCTGATTAAAAAAATAAAATAAAATAAAAATGACCAGAGAAAAGGAAAAAGGATTTTAAAAGAAGGAATGAAATCTCCTTCAGAACGACCTTTCAAGTCAGGATTTAAAGCACCTCCGAAATAACAATAAATAGGTATCAATAAATAATCTCTCCCTGAATGTAGAGCTGGGAGAACGGCAACCTACTTGGACGCTGGCTCCAGGAGTAATGAAGCTCTGGGAAAAAACACAACTAAGTAATCTTTTGTTTGTCCCTTTTAATCTGTTCCAGGAAGTGACGGATTCCTGGAATTGTATTGTATTCACATCACTGTTCTGACATTAAAAAACAAAAAGTATAAATAGATGTGTCCATAATGGACATCTTGATGTCAGCACTGCACTCCAGAGAATTTGGGGGCGGGGAGGGGGAGACCCTCCAAAATATACCAAAATCCCCAAGGAAAAAGGCAGGGTCAGGTCAGATTGGTCATCTCCTTGCAGGGACCCAGCTAAAAAGTTGTAAGTTGTTTTCTGTTTTATAAAGCATTTGGCTGCTGTCTCTCTGTGTGTTCAAAGAAATACCTTTGATAGATTTCCAAGAACTTTCCAGGAAAGCTGGGCTGAACCACAGAGCTCTGCCAATCAGAGCAAACCGAGGCTGGGCTGGACCTCAGAGGTCTGCCAATCAGAGGCGAATGAGGCTGGGCTGACGCTGCAAGCTGCAATGAGCCCAGCCCCCACAGCCACAGAGAAACACACGCACACGTCAGAAAATAGGGAGGGAAATGTAGGCAGCAGTTGTAATCGCCAGGGGCCCTTTAACCATGTGACTAGGAAAGAGCGAGATTAGAAACCTCGCTGACCATTCCCAGATGGCTATGTGAAACCAGAGAGCAGCTGTAATGCACCCCTGCTCCAAATATCAGCAAGTGGCCTCCTTGTTAGGCTTTGTACCACAAGGCTGGGATAAAGGAAATTCCCCTCCTCTAGCTTTAACTTGCAGCATCAAACTTGCCAATTCCCCCTGCTTTCTCATAAAAATAAACAATCTTTCCCTTTCCTCACCAACCCGGCAGTGTCTGGCCAGACAGGCTGAGATTTCAACACTGAGAATCAGGTTTTCCAAGTGGATTTGGTGAATGTGAAAGGTGCTGAGTTGAGAGCCCCAGAGATAATTCCTCTTTAATTCACAGAACAAGGACTGCAGGGGCAACAGCTGAGCAAACGCCTTCCAAGGAACATGGAAGGTAGGACTGGAAGGGACTTCTCGAGTCATTGAGTCCAGTTCCTGTTATTGCAGGCAAGCCCATCCTATAATCCTATTCATAAATTTATCAAGTTCCCTCTTCAAACTAGTTAGGTTGTTCGCCCCCATTCCTCCTACTGGGATGCTGTTCCAGAGCCTCACTCCTCTGATGGTTAGAAACCTTTTTCTATTTTCCCACTTAGATTTATTAATGGGTAAATGAATAAATTCCATACCACCCAGGCCAATGCATCTCAGTCACTGACCTGTAAGGACCACCTTAAGGGATAAGACAGTGAGCAGGTTGAGCTCTAGAGCAGTGGTCCCCAAACTTTTTACCTCACGCTCCCCTTTACTCCTGTCTGCGCCCCTCCCCCAGAGCCAGGACCAGGGCTGGCTCCAGGCACCAGCGTAGCAAGCAGGTGCCTGGGTCGGCCAATGAAGAAGGGGGCGGCACGTCCAGCAGCGATTCGGCGGCGGGGCCGTCGCTCCCTCTCGGAGCGAAGGACCTGCCACCGAATTGCAGCTGATTGCAGCTTTTGTGTGTGTGTGTGTGTGCGCGCGCGTGCATGGGGCGGCAAAAACGCTAGAGCCGGGCCTGGCCAGGGCCGGGAGCGGGGCCACAGCTCTTGGAGGTGGGGAGGAAGCAGACAGGAGTAATAGGGCCATGGCTGGGGCCACAGCTGAGGGTGAAGGAGGGTGAGTAGCCTCAGGCATGGACCAGGGCCAGGGCTAGAAGTGGAGCTAGGTGGTGCTCTCCTCCCCCTCCCCCCCCCGGTGAGGGTTGGCTTGGCCCCAGCCACACCCTCCCCCCCACAAATGTTCCTCCGTGCCCCCCAGAGGACCTCTGCTCTAGAGAAATGGAATCCTTGGAACCTCCACTGGGTAGGGTTACCATATTTTGAGCCTCCAAAAGGAGGACAGTCCATGGGGCCCCCACCCCGCCCCCTCCCCTGCTTCCCGCGAACATTTGATTCGTGGGAAGCCTGAAGCAGGTAAGGGGGATGTGGGGGGAGGAGGCGCGGCCCAGTCTGGCCTCCCCCGGCGTCTCCAGCCTGGGTCGGCTCGGGCCCTGGGGTGCCGGGCCCGGGCCCGGCCCCCGGCCAAGCACCCCCGGCCCGCTCAGCACCCCCCGGCCCCTGGCCCACCCAGCACTGCCGGTCCCCGGCCCGGCCCCCGGCCAAGCACCCCCGGCCGCTCAGCATCCCCCGGCCCTGCCGGCCCCACTGGCCCCCGGCCCCACCGGCCCCCGGCGCTCGGCACCGCTGGCCCCCGGCCCCGGGCACTCCCAGCCCC
>NC_048304.1:45617485-45650369 GCF_013100865.1 Trachemys scripta elegans
CCGGCTTTTGGGGATTTCCCCCCGGACGGGGATTTGGAGCCCAAAAAGCCGGACATGTCCGGGAAAATCCGGACGTATGGTAACCCTACCACTGGGACTGTCTACAAAAGTGCCAGTGAGGAATCTCATACTCAGAAAGACAGCTGAACACTAAACACTGGGCTATGTAGGGTGGCCAAGTGCCCTCGTAACCTGGGAATCTCCTAGTCTTTGAAGGCCATCCTAGCCTCTGGATAAGGTTTATAAAACCAGTGATTCCCCCTACCTTCAGAGTCACTTTTACATAGACATGTGGCCTCGGGGTGTGGGGTGGGGCGGGGGTGTGGAGGAGAGAACAGAGCAGGACCCCTACAAGCTGCCAAAAAATTCCATGTGTATCTTCCTGACTTTCCAGGTAGTAGTCTCTGGCAATGGCTAATTAACCTTTACGTTCACAGTGCATCTTCCTCTTCAGTTATGAAGGGGAGTTCATTGAGGTAATAGAGTTATTATATCTTAGGCAGGAGCACAGCAGCTCAGTAGGGACATGGAAAAGGCATCTTCACAGATTTCTTAGATTTGTAATCAGGCTCTATCTAGTGGTCATTTTCTGAAAAACACTTCTCTCTTCGAGGAGCAGGAGTACATAACTAAGTACTGAGTGGCAAAAGCCAAAAATCAACAAATGCACTCAATTCGATAACTCAGTGAGTGGTGGTATGTGGTGTGCACATCAGTAAAGAAGTGTACTGGTGTGTATATATAACTCAGCTTGGTAATCCCCTGAGAGGTGGTGGGTAAATGTGTTCCAGTGAATGTCCTGTTTCTAAGTACTGGATCTATTACTAAAACCTGTCACCGAAATATGGAAAGAGAACAGCTACATTTTAGTCAGATCTACACACACTCCTCTTCTGTCTGTGTTTAACTTACAGATGGTGGGACAGAGCCTCAAAGTTCCATTGACTTCAATAGCTCTACATCATGGTACATCAGCTGAGAATCTTGCCTATCATTCCCACTCCTGACATCCCTGATGCTTGCACCAATGCACAAAAAAGATAATAAACAAAACAGAGCATCTGATTCACCATTGTCCTTCACCTTGTGTAGTCATCTACCCTGTGCAAACCCACTGCCATTCCGAGTAGGTAGCATTCTATATCCTCTTTGCGTTCCCTGTGTAAATGTCTGCAGAAGGTACAAGTCAATGGAGAAGAAGGACTTTGAATTGAGACTTAAAAGACACAGCATTACTTACTGCTGACCAAATGGAAGAGAATTTGTTTAAGAGAGAATTTCAAAGGATTTCAAAGCTCTGGGAGGATTTACAGTAATGATAATGGGAAGTACAAAATATAGAAGTGAATAAGATGACAGCGTCCCTTACAAAATTCCACCAATGCACTATCACCATCTACTGGTAAATGCCTGTATATACAAAAAGATAAATGGGCTTGACGCTCCTTTTCACTGACACTTTCACTAGTCGTGCAAATGGCCCTTAAAGTGGGTTTAAATATAATTGTTGCCCACTTTAAAGTCCCTTCACACTGCCAGAGGGGTGTAAATTGGCCTTATTGTAAATGAGAATCAGGCCCAGAAATCTGAATCTCTTGCATCTGAAGAAGTGAGGTTCTTACCCACGAAAGCTTATGCTCCCAATACTTCTGTTAGTCTCAAAGGTGCCACAGGACCCTCTGTTGCTTTTTACAGGCCCAGAAATGTTTCATGTGCTAGATTTACCCCAAAATGTAAAATGTTATACCCACAAAGGACAGGAAATTTGTAGGTCAGGTTTTCACAACAGCCTTAAGTCTAACCCAAGTGCTCAAGTCTGCTATCATTTCATCCCTAATCCCTATAGGATCCCTCAACAAGGGGGCAGAGCTAACTGAGGGAGAACTCAAGTTTAACAAGCCACCTCCTAAGCCATCAGAGGAGCTAGCGAACAGGAGCAGGAAAGAGCAGAGTTTTGCGAGGGAGCATGAGAGCCAGACACGTCCAACAAACACACTCTAAATTTAGGCCAATAATCCCCCCCAAAACAAAGAACAAACAAAAAAAACCCACAATAGTAAAAATAATGCAGGCAGAAATCCAACAGCAGATGGGGGCTATCCAGTTCATTGCACCGAATGCAGCATGTACAATTTCCTGCCTTGTGAGCAGGTGGCATATGTGAACATTTGATGCGATCAACTCATGGCCCTCAGAGACTGAGTACTGGCTCTTGAGACCAGAGTGGTTGAACTGGAGGAGCTAAGGGAGACAGAGATGCATGTAGATGAGACTTTCAGGGACACAGTAGAGTGGTCCGACCCCCAGTCTGACAGCCTCTCTGCTGTTGAGGACAATGAAAGTCTCAGGGAAGGAGAACATCAAGCTGGCACGGAGGGAAATGATCCCAGATGATGTCATTGTATCCTCTTGCACTGAGGATTCTCCTCCTGGGGGAGGGAACCCCAGTTATTAGGAAGAGACAGGTAGTAGTAACGGGGAATTCGATTATTAGAAATATAGATAGCTGGGTTTATGATGACCAGGAGACCCACATGGTGAATTTCTGCCAGGTGTGAAGGTTGCAGATCTCTCAAGGCACCTGGACAGACTTATGTGTAGTGCTGATGGGGAGGAGCTGGCGGTTGTGGTACATGTAGGGAAAGGTAGGAGAGAGGTTGTGGAGGCCAAATTTAGGCTGCTAGGTAAGAGATTAAAGTCCAGGACCTCCATGGTAGCATTCTCTGAAATGCTTCCAGTCCCATGCGCAGAGCCAGTTAAACAGGCAGAACAGCAGGGTCTCAATGTGTGGATGAGACGGGGTGCTGAGAGGAATGATGTAAGTTTATTAGGAACCTTTTGGGAAAGGAGGAGCCTGTACAGGAAAGAGGCTCCACCTAAAACAAAACAAAACTAGATGGCTGGCATGTAAATTTGAGACGGTCATAGAGGAGTTTTTAAACTAAGGGGTGGAGGGAAAGCCAACTGGTGTGGAGGAGCCCATGGTTCAGACAGACATATCCCTTAGGCGAGGAATTATTAAAGGGGATTCTCTGTATCCTAGTAAAGAGGAGAGAATGGAAGTCGATAAAGTACAGTAGGAACTGAAGAGAAACAGTCAAATGAAAAAGAGTCCAATTCAGTTGCATCACATGAAGGCAGACAACTAAGCACTTGTGTTCAAATGCTAGAAATATAAATACTAAGATGGAGGAACTTGAGTGCCTGGTATAAAATGAGGATATGGATGTAATAGGTATCAAAGAAACTTGGTGGAATGATGATAATCAATGGGACACAGAAATACCAGCGTACAAAATATATAAGAATGACAGCGTAGGTCACGCTGGTGGGAAATGTAACACTATACACCTCTATCCCGATATAACGCTGTCCTCGGAAGCCAAAAAATTTTACCGTGTTATAGGTGAAACTGCATTATATCGAACTTGCTTTGATCTGCCGGAGTGCACAGCCCTGCCCCCCGGAGCGCTGCTTTACTGTGTTATATCTGAATCATGTTATATTGGGTCGCGTTATATCGGGTTAGAGGTGTACGTGAAAGAAAGCAGAGAGTCAAATATAGTAAAAATCCTAAATGACTCAAACTGTACCATACAAACTGTATAGATAGAAATTCCATGATTGAATATTAAGACTATAGCAGTAGGAATATACTACTGACCACCTGCCCAGGATGATGACAGTGATTGTGAAATGCTCAGGGAAATTAGAGAGGCTACAAAAACTGAAAACTCCGTAATAACAGGGGATTTCAACTATTCCCATATCTGTTGCAGAGATAACATTTCTAGACACCATTAATGACTGCTTCTTGGAGCAGCTTGTCCTGGAACCCACAAGAGGAGAGACAATTCTTGATTTACTCCCAAGTGAAGGGCAGGATCTGATCCACATTGTGTATATAGTGGAACCACTCAGTTATAGCCACTATATTGTAATTAAATTTAACATCCTTATGGGGGGCGGAAAATACCAAAGAAACTCACCAAGCATTTCACTTCAAAAAGTGGAACTACACAAAAATGAGGAAGCAAGTTAAACAGAAATTAGAAGGAACAGTCACAAGGGTGAAATGTTTGAAAACTGCATGGAAACTATTTAGGACTCAAACTAAATATTTACCCCAAATTAAAAAAACACTGTAAGAGGATCAAAAAAATGCCACTATGACTAAATTACAGAGTACAAGAGGTGGTTAGAGGCAAAAAGTCATCCTTTAAAAATTGGAAGGCAAATCCAACCGAGGAAAATAGAATAAACTCTGGCAAGTCCAGTGTAAAGTATAATTAGGCAGGCCAAAAAAGAATGTGAAGATCAAGTAGCAAAAGATACAAAAAGTAACAGCAATTTTTTTTTAAGTATATCAAGAGCAGGAAGCCAGCCAGCCAGTCAGTGGAGCCACTAGCCGATTAAGAGCTAAATGAATTCTTTGCATCAGTCTTCACTGCAGAGTATCTGAGGGAAATTCCCAAACTTGAGCCATTCTTTTTAGGTAACACATCTGAGGAACTGGCCCAGATTGAGGTGGTTTTGGAACAAATTGATAAATTAAACAATAATAAGTCACCAGGGCCAGATGGTATTCACCCAAGTGTTCTGAAGGAATTCAAAAATGAAATAGCAGAACTACTAATTGTGGTGTGTAACCAATCACTTAAATCAGCCCCTCTATCTGATGACTGGAGGGTAGCTAATGTAACAGCTAATTTTAAAAAAGGCTCCAGAGGCAATCCTGGCAGTTATAGGCTGGTAAGACTAATTTCAGTACATAAGAATGTAAGAATGGCCGTACTGGGTCAGACCAAAGGTCCATCCAGCCCAGTATCCTGTCTACCGACAGTGGCCAATGCCAGGTACCCCAGAGGGAGTGAACCTAACTGGTAATGATCAAGTCATCTCTCTCCTGCCGTCCAACACCACCCTCTGACAGACAGAGGCTAGGGACACCATTCTTTACCCATCCTGGTAATAGCCATTAATGGCTTAACCTCCATGAATTTATCCAGTTCTCTTTTAATTCCGGTTATAGTCCTAGCCTTCACAACCTCCTCAGGCAAGGAGTTCCACAAGTTGACTGTGCGCTGTGTGAAGAAGAACTTCCTTTTATTTTATTTGTTTTAAACCTGCTGCTCATTCATTTCATTTGGTGGCCCCTAGTTCTTATATTATGGGAACAAGTAAATAACTTTTCCTTACTCACTTTCTCCACATAACTCATGATTTTATATACCTCTATTATATCCCTCCTTAGTCTCCTCTTTTCCAAGTGGAAAAGTCCTAGCCTCTTTAATCTCTCCTCATATGGGACCCATTCCAAACCCCTAATCATTTTAGTTGCCTTTCTCTGAACCTTTTCTAATGCCAGTATATCTTTTTTGAGATGAGGAGACCACATCTGTATGCAGTATTCAAGATGTGGGCGTACCATGGATTTATATAAGGGCAATAAGATATTCTTGGTCTTATTCTCTATCCCCTTTTTAATGATTTCTAACATCCTGTTTGCTTTTTTGACTGCCACTGCACACAGCATGGATGTCTTCAGAGAACTATCCACGATGACTCCAAGATCTTTTTCCTGATTAGTTGTAGCTAAATTAGCCCCCATCATATTGTATGTATAGTTGGGGTTATTTTTTCCAATGTGCATTACTTTACATTTATCCACATTAAATTTCATTTGCCATTTTGTTGCCCAATCACTTAGTTTTGTGAGATCTTTTTGAAGTTCTTCACAGTCTGCTTTGGTCTTAACTATCTTGAGCAGTTTAGTATCATCTGCAAACTTTGCCACCTCACTTTTTACCCCTTTCTCCAGATCATTGGTTGAAATTATAGGAAAGAACACAATTATCAGACACATAGATTAACACAATATGTTGGGGAAGAGTCAATCCAGCTTTTATAAAGGGAAATCATACCTCACCAATCTATTAGAATTCTTTGAGGGTGTCAACAAACATGTGGACAAAGGTGATCCAGTGGATATAGTAGAAAGTGACAAAGAGTCCTGTGGCACCTTATAGACTAACAGATGTATTGCATCTGTCAAAGTGAGTATTCATCCACGAAAGCTTATACTCCAATATGTCTGTTAGTTTATAAGGTGCCACAGGACTCTTTGTCGCTTTCTACAGATACAGACTAACACGGCTACCTCTCTGATAGTGAATATAGTGTACTTGGACTTTCAGAAAGCCTTTGACAAGGTCCCTCACCAAAGGCTCTTAAGCAGAGTAAGGAGTCATGGGCTAAGAGGGAACATCTTCTCATGGACCAGTAACTCGTTAAAAGATAGGAAACAAAGGGTCGGAATAAATGGTCAGTTTTCAAGTTGCAGAGAGGTATATAGTGGGGTCCTTATTGAGACCTGTGCTGTTCCATCTATTCATAAATGATCTGGAAAAGGGTGTGAACAGTGAGGGGACAAAGTTTGCAGACAATACAAAATAACTCAAGATACTTAAGTCCAAGCTGATTGCAAGGAGTTACAAAGAGATCTCACAAAACTGGGTGACTGGGCAACAAAATGGCTGGTAAAATTCAATGTTGGTAAGTGCAAAGTAATGCACACCGGAAAACATAATCCCAACTATACATGCAAAATGATGGGGTGTAAATTATCTGTTACCATTCAAGAAACAAATCTTGGAGTCATCATGGATAGTTCTCTGAAAACATCTGCTTAATGTGCAGCAGCAGTCAGAAAAACTAACAGAATGTTAGCAACCATTAGGAAAGATACAGATGATAAGTAAGGCTACAATTTAGTCATGGGTATTTCTAGTAAAAGTCATGGATAGGTCATGGGCAATGAACAAAAATTCAAGGCCCATGACCGATTTGTGACCTTTACTAGAAATACCCCTGACTAAATCTTAGTTGGGGGGGCCCCTGGGTGCCACTGCTCTGGGAGGCCCCCAAGGCCAGCCCCACTGACTGCTACTCGAGCAGTCCCTGGAGCCAGAGGCTGCCGAGCAGTGGCTGGTGCTGCCGCCCTCGGGGCCACTGCTCCGGCTACCTCTGGGACCACTGCTCATGCGATCCCCAGGGCCGACCGCACCAGCCGCTGCTTGGGCGGTCCCCAGGGCCAGCTGCCTGGGGCCACCTGAATGGCTGGCTGCGGGACCGCTCCAGCAGTGGCTTATGTGGCTGTCCCTGGGGTCACCTGATCAGCTGGCCCCAGGGCCAATTGCTTGGGTAGCCCTGGGGTAAGCCACACTGGCCGCTGCAGAGGTCACGGAGGTCACAGAAAGTCATGGAATCCATGAGTTCCGCAACCTTTAGGTGACAGACATGCAGCCTTAATGATAAGACAGTAAATATCATAATGCCATTGTATAAATGCATGATACACCCACACCTTGAATGCTGCATGCAGTTCTGGTCACCCCATCTCAAAAAAGAAATATTATAACTGGAAAAGGTACAGAGAAGGGCAACAAAAATTATCAGGGTTATGGAATAGCTTCCATAAGGGGAGAGATTAAAAAGAGTTGGACTATTTGGGTTAGAAAAGAGATGACTAAAGGGGTATATGAGAGCGGGCTATAGAATTATGACTGGTGTGGAGAAAGTGAATAAGGAAGTGTTATTTACCCCTTCTCATAACACAAGAACTAGGGGTCACCAAATGAAATTAATAGGCAGCAGGTTTAAAACAAACAAAAGGAAATATTTCTTCACACAATGCACAGTCAACCTGTGGAACTTGTTGCCAGGGGATGTTGTGAAGGCCAAAACTATAACTGGATTTAAAAAAATATTAGCTAAGTTTATGGAGGATAGGTCCATCAATGGCTGTTAGCCAAGATGGTCCGGGATGCAATCCCACCTCCAACTGCCAGAAGCTGGGACTGGACGACAGGGGATAGATCACTCAGAATTGTCCTGTTCTATTCAGTCCCTCTGAAGCATCTGGCACTAGCCATTGTTGGAAGACCATTCTTATGATTGAGCTGTGATGGATTGTTTCAATAATAAGGCCACAGAACACTTTGGAAGCTGACCTGCTAGTCAGCAAATGTTTATCTTATAGATACGGGTGACCAATGAGCAGATACAGAAATATATCATACTGCACCCAGTTAGACTATATGGATTATATGACATAGGAAAAGTTGCCTCTGTCCCTTCACCTGACTCCTATTCCCTTCCTCTGCTCCTGCCCCTCTCTCTACCTTTCAGGGTGGGATCCAGGCACCAGCCGACCAAGCACGTGCTTGGGGCGGCACCTTAGAAGGGGTGGCAAATGTTGAGGTGGCGGGGGGTGCTCGCGGTGTTTTTGTTGTTGGTTTTTTTGTTCGGTGGGGCACCACTCGAGGGGTTTTTTGTTTGTTTGTTTGTTTTGTTTCGGCCGGGCAGCGCGGGGAGTGTTTCGGCAGCGTGGCGCTGGGGAGGGGGGCGGGGGCTTCGGCGGCCTGGTGCGGCGCTCCGCACCGGGAGTTTGGGGGGCCCAGCCCAGCCCGGTGCTTGGAGGGGGGGCGGAGGTTTGGCCGGCCCGACCCGGCACTCCGGGGGTTTGGCGGCCCGGCGCGGCGCTTCAGGGGGGTGGGGTTTGGTCAGCCCAGCGCAGCGCTCGGTGGGGGGCAGGGGTTTTGGGGGCGCAGCACTGGGGGGGCGGGTTGGCGGCACGGCGCTCAGGGGAGGGTGTTACGGCGGGGCGGCGCTCTTCTTTTTTGCCTGAGGCGACAAAAAAGTTAGAGCTGGCCCTGCTACCTTGTATCTGTACTCATAGGCGCTGACTTCCTTTCTACTGGGGGGAGGGTGCTCGACCCCTCCCCTCTGCCCCAGGCCCTGCCCCAGTCCATCCCTTCCCTCAAGCCCATGCCCCACCTTTCCCACCCCCACTCCGCCCTGCCTCTTTCCACCCTCTCCTCTGAGTGTGCCCCATCCCCGCTCCTTCCCCTTCCTCCCAGCACCTCCTGCACACGGCGGAACAGCTGATCACGTGGGCCGGGGAGAGGCGCTGGGAGGAGAGGGAGTGGGGAGCGGGAAGCTTGGCTTAGCACCCACTAATTTCTGTCCCTGCCTCCTGCTCCTAACTCCCTTTCCCCAGATTCCTATCTTCCTTCCTCCCCCAGGGTTCACGTTCCTGCCTCTCCCGCCCATTTCTTCACCCTTGTCACCGTCTTCTTCATTCCTCTGCATTAGGGAATCAGGCTGAATTCCCCTTCTCCATGCCACCTGGGTGCCAGCAGGGGGAGCATTAAGAGCACAGAAGAGATTTGTTTCCCTGCTCTCAGTTCTGGTGCCTGATGCCACAGCAGGCCTGGCAGCCTGTGGAATCAATTGCAGGGAAAGCCCTGCTAAGTTCCTGCAGTCCCAGGATGGAGCATACTCAGTCGCTGTATAAGGATGGCGCTTTTGGCACATGTGCGGTCCCGCTAGTATGTAAGAGATGCAAGGGGAGGGAGGATGTTCCATGCAGGTGGAATCTTTAGAGAATGTAACTGCCAAACTAATGAGTCTCTACTGAGCATGTGCAAGCTGAGATTTTTCAGAGGCTGATAACTTGGCCTACTGTAATGAATTTTAATGGGGATGACAAAAGGCATATAACTGACACTATGCCAAATATCAAGTCCCTACGCCAAAGGATAGAGGTGGTAGATCTTCTCAGCTAAACAGTTGTAAAGATATTTTCATGTGGGCAAAATAATGTATTTTTCCCTAACTTCGTTCTCAGATATGGCAGAACCATTTTAGCTTAAAATTTCCCCAAAAATTCAGCCTTAGGCAGACACCTGGCATGGAAACTTTGAGCCTGAATGGTTTAAATTTAACAAAATTATAAGGATTTGAAAAATGAGGTCTTAAAATGGAAAGTGTCAGGTAACCTTAACTATAGGCATCACTGCTTGCACCACATATAATATCATTCTTATATACAGTAGAACCGGGAATGGAGGTTGTTCATAACTCTGAAATGTTCATAACTCTGAATAAATTATTAGGGTTGTTCTTTCCAAAGTTTACAACTGAACATTGACTTAATACGTGAACTTATCTAGCTCTTTTGGATAGGACCATCAATGGCTATTAGCCAAGATGGACAGGAATGGTGTCCCTAGCCTCTGTTTGCCAGAAGCTGGGAATGGGCGACAGGGGATGGATCACTTGATGATTACCTGTTCTGTTCATTCCCTCTGGGGCACCAAGCATTGGCCACTGTCGGAAGACAGGATAGTGGGCTACATGGACTTTTGATCTGACCCAGTATGGCTGTTCTTATGTTCTGGCAAAGAGTTCCACAAGTTGACTGTGTATTGTGTGAAAAATTACTTCCTTTTGTTTGTTTTAAACTTGCTGCCTATTAATTTTATTTGGTGACCCCTAGTTCTTGTGTTATGAGAAGGAGTAAATAACACTACCTTATTTACTTTCTCCACACCAGTCATGATTTTATAGCCCTCTATCATATTTCCCCTTAGTCATCTCTTTTACAAGCTGAAAAGTCCCAGTTTTATTAAGCTCTCCTCTTATCGCAGCCATTCCATACCCCTAATCATAGTTGTTGCCCTTTTCTGAACCTTTTCCAAGTCCAATATATCTTTTTTGAGATGGGGCGACCACATCTGCGCACAGTATTCAAGATGTGGGCGTACCATGGATTTATATAGAGGCAATATGATATTTTCTGTCTTATTATCTATTCCTTTCTTAATGATTCCCAACATTCTGTTTGCTTTTTTGACTGCTGCTGCACATTGAGTGGATGTTTTCAGAGAACTATCCACAATGCTCCAAGATCTCTTTCTTGAGTTGTAACAGCCAGTTTAGACCCCATCATTTTATATATATCGTTGGGATTATGTTTTCCAGTGTACATTACTTTGCATTTATCGAAATTGAATTTCATCTGCCATTTTGTTGCCCCGTCACCCAATTTTGAGACCCTTTTGTTGTTCTTCACAGTCTGCCTGGGACTTAACTATCTTGATCAATTTTGTATCATCAGCAAATTTTGCCACCTCACTATTTACCTCCTTTTCCAGATAATTTATGAATATATTGAAAAGGACTGGGCCCAGTACAGAACCCTGGGGGACACCACGATTTACCTCTCTCCATTCTTAAAACTGACCATTTATTCCTACCCTTTGTTTCCTATCTTTTAACCAGTTACTGATCCATGAGAGGACCTTCCCTCTTATCCCATGACAGCTTACTTTCTTAAGAGCCTTTGGTGAGAGAACTTGTTAAAGGTTTTCTGAAAATCTAAGTACACTATATCCACTGGATCCCTCTTGTTCACATGCTTGTTGACCCCCTCAAAGAATTCTAGTAGATTGGTGAGGCATGATTTCCCTTTACAAAAACCATGTTGGCTCTTCCCCCAAAAATTATGTTAATCTATGTGTCTGACAATATTGTTCTTTACTATCATTTCAACCAGTTTGCCCGCTACCGAAGTCAGGCTTACTGTAATTGCCAGGGTCACCTCTGGAGACCTTTTTAAAAATTGGCATCACATTAGCCATCCTCCAGTCATTTGGTACAGAAGCTGATTTAAATGATAGGTAACAGACTACAGTTAGTAGTTCTGCAATTTCACATTTGAGTTCCTTCAGAATTCTTGGGTGAATACCATCTGGTCTTGGTAACTTATTATTGTCTAGTAGGGCTGTTGATTAATCACAGTTAACTCATGCGATTAACTCAAAAAATTAACCTTGATTAAAAACAATTAATTGCAGTTAATCGCACTGTTAAACAATAGAATACCAATTTAAATTTATTAAATATTTTGGATGTTTTTCTACATTTTCAAATATATTGATTTCTATTACAACACAGAATACAAACTGTACAGTGCTCACTTTATATCATTATTTTTTATTACAAATATTTGCACTGTAAATATGATAAACAAAAGAAATAGTATTTTTCAATTCACCTCATACAAGTACTGTAGTGCAATCTCTTTATTGTGAAAGTGTAACTTACAAATTAAGATTTTTTTTGTTAAATAACTGCACTCAAAAACAAAACAATGTAAAACTTTAGAGCCTACAAGTCTACTCAGTCCTACTTCTTGTTCAGCCAATTGCTAAGACAAACAAGGTTGTTTACATTTATGGGAGATACTGCTGACTGCTTCTTATTTACAATGTCACCTGAAAGTGAGAACGGGCATTTGCATGGCACTTTTGTAGCCAGTGTTGCAAGGTATTTTCGTGCCAGATATGCTAAACATTCATATGCCCCTTCATGCTTCAGCCACCATTCCGGAGGACATGCTTCCATGCTGATGATGCTCGTTAAAAAAATAATGCATTAATTAAATTTGTAACCGAACTCCTTGGGGGAGAATTGTATGTCTCCTGTTCTGTTTTACCCGCATTCTGCCATATATTTCATGTTATAGCAGTCTCGGATGATGACCCAGCACATGTTCGTTTTAAGAACACTTTTACAGCAGATTTGACAAAATGCAAAGAAGGTACCAATGTGAGATTTCTAAGGATAGATACAGCACTCGACCCAAGGCTTAAGAATCTGAAGTGCCTTCCAAAATCTCAGAGTGACGAGTTGTGGAGAATGCTTTCAAATGTCTTAAAAGAGCAGCACTCTGATGCCAAATCTACAGAACCCAAACCACCAAAAAAGAAATCAACCTTCTCCTGGTGGCATCTGATTCAGATGATGAAAATGAATATGCGTCAGTCCGCTCTGCTTTGGATCGTTATCGAGCAGAATCCGTCATCAGCATGGACACATGTATTCTGGAAAGGTGGTTAAAGGATGAAGGGACATATGAATCTTTAGTGCATCTGGCATGTAAATATCTTGCAATGCCAGCTACAACAGTGCCACGCGAACGCCATGCAAAAGACTTGGGCAGCATTATCTCCTGCAAATATAAAGAAACTTGTTTGTCTGAGCAATTGGCTGAAGAAGGACTGAGTGAACTTGTAGGTTCTAAAGTTTTACGTTGTTTTATTTTTGAATGCAGTTATTTGTAGTACATAATTCTACATTTGTAAGTTCAACTTTTATTACAAAGAGATTGCACAACAGTACTTGTATTAGGTGAATTGAAATATACTATTTCTTTTGTTTTTTACAGTGCAAATACTTGTAATAAAAATAAATATAAAGTGAGTACTATACACTTTGTATTCTGTGTTGTAATTTAAATCAATATATTTGAAAATGTAGAAAACATCCAAAAATATTTAAATAAATGGTATTCCGTTATTGTTTAACAGTGCAATTAATCGTGCAATTCATTTTTTTAATTGCTTGACAGTCCCACTGTTTAGTTTATCAATTTGTTCAAAAAATTCCTCTAATGACACCTCAGTCTGGAACAGTTCCTCAGATATGTCACCTAAAAAGAATGGCTCAGGTTTGGGAATCTCCCTCACAGCCTCAGCCGTGAAGACCGATGCAAAGAATTCATTTAGTTTCTCTGCAATGGCCTTATCATCCTTGAGTGCTCCTTTAGCATCTCGATCGTCCAGTAGCCCCACTGGTTGGTTAGCAGGCTTCTTGCTTCTGATGTACTTAAAAAAATGTTTGCTATTACTTTTTGAGTCTTTGGCTAGCTGTCCTTCAAATTCTTTTTTGGCCTTCCTAATTATATTTTTACACTTCATTTGCCAGAGTTTATGCACCTCACTAGGACTTAACTTCCACTGTTTAAAGGATGCCTTTTTGCCTTTCACTTCATCTTTTACTTTGTTGTTTAGCCAGGGTGGCACTTTTTTGGTTCTCTTACTATGTTTTTTTAATTTGGGGTATACATTTAAATTGAGCCTCTATTATGGTGTCTTTAAACCATTTCCATGCAGCTTGCAGGGATTTCACTTTGGGTGCTGTACCTTTTAATTTCTGTTTTACTAACCTCCTCATTTTTGTGTAGTTCCCCTAATTATGCTGCTTTTTAGTTCCAAAACCAAGGTCTGATAGGTTTTTATATTTTAAATGGTAAACCTTGCTTTTGCAACCACACACTGGATCGTATCAAGGGGAATCTAATGAGATATGTTTGCTGTGTTCCTACTCATTGTTTTTTCCATAGCTGTTCACAAAAAGTGTTCAAATAATTTTGTAACTATAAACAGCTGATTTATAGGGTGCCTTATCTTGGGAACCTCTTGGTCAAAGGACTTCAAAGTTTCCCTTGGTCCAGACCCGACCTACCAATTTTCAAGCTGATTTTAAATTTCTTGTGGATTTGAGAGAGGGTGCAAAAATTCAGCTTTAAACAGAAACTTAGCTGCAACCGTAACTGTGGAGTGAATAGCTGTCACTCCGTAATAGTTGTCCTGTCAGACAATGAGAACAGAATCCCATTTGTTTGAGTTTCTTGCCTGTCCAATGGCTCTGCAGATGATGATGTGAGACAGCCACTACACTGAGGCTAGCTGGAGCCAGCACAAAAGTCCTGCAGGCTAAGTGTGGCAGATGCCAAAAGTGTCAGCTGGCTCTCTAGGTCAGCACATTTGCCATGTGGTCTAGCAATGTGAGGTGGCAAGGAGATGGAGGCCTCTGCATGTTAGTACAGCTCTGGACATGATAGACGCATATACATGTTTGGCAGCCTGCTCACAGATGTCTCTCTGTGATGCAGAGCATCCCTGCAGGTTATGAGTGTGCGATCTCAGTCACAGGAACTGGGTCATTTCAGCCTACTGGATTGCGCCACAGCCATCCGTGCAGAACTTACATTCAGTTCCTCTGGGCGAGCTTGGCATACAATGTAATCTGAGAGATGACAGCAGTGTGCTGCTATTGTCCGCAGTTAAAAACACCACTAACATTATATGGCAGGGGTGTCCAAACTGTGACTTGCGAGCCGCATGTAGCTATTTTACAGTTAAAATGTGGCTCACGGAGAGGGCCCCCACTAGGGGTTGCTCTATGTTTTTTGCCGTCCGAAGCACGGCAGTCAGGTGGCCTTCGGCAGCACACCTTCGGGCAGTCCGCTGATCATGCGGATTCGGCAGCGTTTCTGCGGGTGATCTGCCGGTCCCGCGCCTTCAGCATACCCGCCGCAGAATTACCATCAAAGCCGCAAGACCAGCGGGCCTCCCACAGGCATGCTGCCGAAGGCCTCACGGTGACCAGCACACCGCCCCCTGCGGCTTGCCGCCCCAGGCACACGCTTGCTGCGCTGGTGCCTGGAGCTGCTCTGGCCCCCATCTATTCTCCACCTACCAGACTTGGGGGTAAGGGAGCTCAGGACCTCTGCCTTGCAGCAGGGTAGTGGAGTAGGGGCTTCTGCCCAGTGGGGAGGGGGGTATTGGGGCTTCAGCCTCATGGGGCACGCCCCAGCTCTCAAACTTCTGAAGATTGTTGAATGCGGCTTGGAGGGTCAGTAAGTTTGGCCACCCCCGTTATATGGGTTGGAGACAAGGTAGTGAGGTGAGGTGGCAATTGGAGGAGGAGATAAGAGAGGACATATCAAAGCAAGACAAAAAGAGGTTAGAGGCAGAGTAAAATCCAAGGATACAGAAATCGGGAGAGATGCTGCTAGCGACACCAGAAATGACAGAAACCACTCCTCCAGAAACTTTTCCTCTTGTTAATCCCATACAAGAATCACAGCTTCTAAAGAAACCAATTCAGGAGTGATGCAGAATGCCATGCCAAGCCTGTTCAGACAGTGCTGCCATACCTGCAGTTGTACAGTCCCATGGAGCCAAATAGCCCCTCTCCATCGGGGCAGGCTGATGCTGCTGTGAGTCACTGCTCATGGTCCATTGGTGTGTGGTGTGGCGCACAAGCTGCTACGGTTTGCCTGCGAGCTTTGTGAGGATCATTTGAGACCCCTGAGGAAAGTTTCCCCTTTATTGCTGGTTTCCCAGCTGCTCCTTCTTTTTAACTGGAACTGTATAGTGCCCTCACCTCTACCCCAGCTCGTTCCATGAACACACATACACATTTTGCTATGGTAGCGCCCAGTGACCCCACCTGAGATTGGGGCCTCAGCGTGCTAGGCGCTGTACACACACTGTGAGAGACAGTCCCTGCCCCAAAGAGGTTCGAGTCTAAATAGACAAGATAAAGTGAAGGGAAAGAGAGTCAGTGATTTGCTAAAGGTTAGACAGTACCATGGAGCAGAGGCAGGCACTGAACCCATGTCTCCTGATTTATAATCCAGGGCCCTTTCCTCTAGAGATGCTGCTGGACACGTATTGCAGCTTGTCTCCCCCTGTTCCTGCCCCCATGGGATTAAAACTCCTCAGCTGGCATTGGCATTTAGGGCAAGTGGGTGAAGGATGGGGGTATATCAGATTGTACATTTAAATCTTGATCCTGGTAACAGGAGGCCAAGTTTTGCTTGCATTAACCCTTGGGTCACCTCAGGCAGGAAAACAGGAGGCAATGGAGAGGTATGACCCTTACTTTCAATTCCTGACCCCCATTTTTCTTCTCCCATGTAAATTATCATGGAGTGGCACTGTAAGAGGGAGCAGGGCCATTGCACCTGTGCCTGGCCAGCTGATCCCTGGTTGGGCTATAAGAGAAGGCATCTGGGCCTTGCAGAGGGGAAGTGTGGGTGAATTATATCTGAGAGAGTGGCTGAGGGGCTGCTAATTGCCAGCTCCCTGGGAATTGGGAGACAGGTCTGAAAAATTCCCTGAAGTGACTGCCAGAGCCCCCTGGGAGGTGAAGCAATGGGAGCCTGTTGAGAGAGACCTGGTGAATCAGAGGAAGGGAGTTCATGCAATGGGAGTTCATGCAATGGGGGAAAGGAGCTTCTAGTTGGAGAGCCCTGGGGATGGGGGCTGTGTGAACAGAACATTGAAACTTCCTCCAGGAAGGGCTGAGTGGTACAGGGAAAACCTCCTGGGAGCCGTAGCCCAGGGTGGACTGAGGAACTTGTTAACTTTGCCTGTATTGAGGAAAATAAAACTGCACGGAAAGAGACTCTGGGTACGGTACTGGGCCCTTTGCCAGTGGGGCAGAAGGCCAGCTTGTTATGCTGTCCTCCTTGGTGGTGTTTCTGAACTGAACACTCAGGCCTCCTTCTATGCCGAGTACTGGCATTTCCATTACCAGTACTGCTGGCTAGATGTGTGTGACTGCCATGGTACAGTTGCCTTTCCAGGTCCCACAACTTTTGCGGCAAGGTGTGAACACTAGCGTGATCACAGGTGCAAGTCCATGTCAGCACGGTAGCCCCACAACCCAACCACATGAGATAGCTACCTCACAAATGTTGCAGTTTGTGTGAGACATCTTTGACCTCAGAATGGGGTAGCCATCAATAGAGGAGCAAGAGTGGGAAATATTAGAGCCTTATGGATGACTAGTGGGCCTGCCTTTAATAAGGTGTATGAGCCCAGAGTTATAAAGGGAAATCTCCTAAGCTAGTACCACCCTGCCTTAGGTTTTCCTAGAATAATATTGTGATGCCATCTACCAGGTGTCTTTCCTCCCCTTCATGCATCCTACCCAAAAGTGTCTTTTAGGGGGGAAAACTCCCTGAGTTTAGGAGTTGCCTAAGAAGGTCACCCAGGACAGATGTAAGTGGAACCAATGAGAATTGGTCCTCCAGGGACTAGAAGGATTGGGAGCAGGCAGAGGCCAATCAGGGCCCAGCATGCAGGATAAAAAGGGCTGGCTGCTTCTTCTAAGGGATGAGTTCTCAGCAAAGCTAGGACCAGGGAGGAAGGCTTGTTCCCCATTAACCAAAGAAGCCTGGCCTAGTTAGGGCTAATCTCCGACTGCACCTTTGTTTCATTCAATGAAAGACTACTTGGTGGAAGGAAAGGCCTAGGTGTGCCATCCTGAGTTGAATATTCATTTGACTGTTGTATGACTAGGGAAGCATACTTTGGGAGATGCTCCACTGGCTCAGGTGAGCCTGTGACAAATAGCTGTGTGAATGTGAATATGGACACTGATGGGGAGGAAGTGGTCAGGAGGAAGCAGTGTGGAGTTCATAAAACAGCTTGTGCTGATCCTTTGTTTTTAGGACAAAAGGCTAGAATTCAGTAGGCTGGCATTCCTGACTCTCCTCAGTTTCCAGTTAGTGTCTTCCCTGAGATCCCAGGAAACATAGACCTAGTCCAGGGCCAGGCATGCTGGGAAGGGCATAAATTTTCCAGTTAGCTAAGATTTTTGCATCAGATCAACCTCAGCAGCTATGTTACTACCACTGAACAGAAGTGGGGTCAGGCTCTGCTGATAGGCTTTCTTGGAAGCTGTGGGTAAGAGAAACTACTTGCTTTGGTTTTTTGTTTTATTTTTTCTTGTCTTTGTAAAGAGTTTGAGGCAGATGCGGAAATTTTTTCTATCTAGGATAGACTGGAAAAGAAGATCCCAGGCAGCAAAAGGCTTTTTTCCCTGTTTTTATAAATTCTACTTCCCCTTGCCCACCTTCCCCTATACCTCCCTCCCCTCACACCCCATAAAACACCTGCCTTTAAGAAAGCCTCTCCTGCATTAGGAGTGGATAGCAACAGGTCTATTGTTTGGCCCCTGTGAAGATAAGATGAGGATAGATTGGTTCCCAAAGACATCAGAACTGAAGGGGGTTATTGACCATCAGGCTGTCCTGCCCCTTCTTCTGGAAGGTTGTGTCATAGTTTCAAGATAACTGCATCTGTATCTCTCTGTTTCTCTCTTCTCTCCCTCCCCTTGGCTCCACTCCAGGAGGGCCCAGTCAGGTCTCCAGCCATCACCTGTTTTTCTCATTCCTTTCTGAATGGGAAGTTTTAAGGCTTCTGTAGTATCCACAGCAAGTCAGTCTGCCTAAAGGTCCATGCTTATCTGTTGCTTTCTCACTGAGGGCTATGAACAGTGTATTGCCAGCAGTTGCAAGTTCCCACACAGCTCTTTCCAAGCAAGCACATTTATTCTTGAGGTAAAAGCATTACAGAGAAAACAAACAATAAACAGCCTTAACCACACACTAAACATACTAGGAGTCACCCATCAGCCTTATGGGGCCCTAGCAGGCCAAATTTTTTCCATCCCTCTGCAAAGGTTGGGGAAGCACCCTTGCACAGAAGGTCCTGTCTGTTTGCCTGAGTCCATTTAAACCTAGCTTTTTATATATATAATACTCTTTTTTTGTGTGTTGGTCTGGGAAAACCCACTTTGAACCAGTATATGCAAGCTGGGCAAGGAGGGGCACCTCTCTGGAGGTGGTTACAACCTAAATGACTCACCTTAATCACTCCCTAACACACTGGGTTTTTTTGGTTCCTGGAGGAGCTGTGATAACCATTTCCCCTTCCCCCCATCGAGTTGCATACAATCCCTGACTCACAGAGATGCACAAATTTAATACAATATGATCCCCAAAGATAGTGCATGGGATTGCAATACTTGGCACAGGGTGTCTAACGTATGGATTATGATACAGAGTATATGAAAATGCACAGACCTTAGGGACCTGCACTTAAGATGACTTCCAAAAGGCAATATCCTATCTTAAGAGACCATTTTAAAATATACTCATGATTTCCAGTACAAATTTTTTGCCATCCAGTTGAAGACTCAGTTTAGTGAGGCAACTGACTTTTGCTGTTCCTAAGGATAGGTGCAGAAGATTTCATTGTATTAGATCACATGGCCTCTGACTGGCTAAATATTGAGCAAGTCATGTGGAGGGTGCTGAGGCAGTAGATAGTGTAGTTTTGAAAAGTTGCTGTTTTTTCAAAATGCTAGATTTAAAAAAAGTTGTGAATTGTTTAATGATCTAATGACTGAGGGCTTGTCTTCACTACCGCGCTAAATCGGCGCCACGGTGATTGATGCAGTGGTGACGATTAGCGCATCTGGTGAAGACAGGACAGGAGCAAGCTCTCCCATCGGTGTAATTAATCCACCTCAATGAGAGTCAGAAGCTGGCGAGGGAGCGTCTCCTGCCGACATAGCGTGCTGTAGACACTGCGTTAAGACGACATAAGTTATGTTGCTCAGGGGGGTGGTTTTTTCACACCCCTGAGCTACGTAACTTACATCAACTTAAGTGGTAGTGTAGACAAGGCCTGAGATGTAACCAGGGCCGCCTCTAGCTATTCTAGGGCCCTATGCAGCCCCTCCACGGGGGGGGGGGGGGGAAGGGGGGGGGCGGCAGGCCGCCGGGGGGGGGGGGCTGGCCCCAGGCCTCTGGGGGGGGGGGCGGGGCTGGCTTGGGAGACGGGGGGAACCACCCCCCAGCACTCACTGGTGGCGCAGCTGGGGATGGGCCGCTGCACTTCCTACCGCCTGTGAGTGCAGGCCTGACCCTACTGCAGTCCTCAGGGGAGTGGGGGCGGGGCTGGGGCAGAGCAGGAGCAGAAAGAGGCAGGGTGGGGGCGAGGAAGAGGCCCAAAATTTCCTGGTCTCCTATGCAGCTGCGTACTTTGCATATGGGTAAGGACGGCACTGGATGTACCTGTTTTTCCACGGGGACACTTCTGTCGACCTTCGTAGTGAAAAAACATATTTTTGCAGAGAGAGAATCTTTGTCACTATTTACAGCCATCATAGATGCATTGGTTCCCGAAGAACCTTCTGAGAAAGTTTAACAAGGATATAGTAATTGCCCAGACGGCCAAAGATCTGTCCTCACTTGATCCCAAAAAATAGAGTGTATCAGCTGCCTACTGACAGCCTACATCACACATCCTAGATAGTGGATTTCCCACAAGACAAAAAAATACAGCAATTGCTCAGAGCAGGTGATATTAGAAAGAAACAAGTCAATATGTTTTCTTCCGTTGGTGTTTTCTTTATTGAAAGTACCATTATCCCCTCAGGAACTTGCCACTGAAGGATAAATTTCTGAATAATTCACCATTTGTAGACATAAAGACCAAGATAACTTCAGAGTTTGCATAAGAGGAGGAAGACATGATGACTTTAAATCTCCTGGCTTTCCAGATGATTGTGGGATGAGATCTCATTTCTTTTCTTGAAAAGAGCACAGTGTCTGAACAGGTGGAGAGCACAGATGTTTCTCAAGAATCACTGAATGGATATTGCCTGGTGAAAGGGACATGCAATGTATTATAGCCAAAGTTAGCTCTCCACCCTTCTTCTGTTTAAATATTATTGCTTCCATGTAAACCTAGATGAACTCTAATTGGACACTCCCACACCAATTCCTGTATCCAATCACTCACCCATCTACAATAACGATCAACTCAGAAGAAAATGCACAAAACTGAGCACTCAGATATTTAAAAAAAACAAAACCTGTGAAAAAATGTAAATAGTGGGGCTTTAGCAGGGTGCTGGTGCAAAAGCACCTAATTAGCCCCTGCCCGGTCAGCTCCAATCAGGGGAAACAGATTGGGACTGATGGAAAAGGCCTGATGCCAGCCTGAGGATTGGCAACACCTGCTGGCCTGACAAGCCAAGGACTATAAAGCCTGGGAGGGAGCTAGAAGATTGGGGGCCAACCAGGGAGAAGTCAGACAGTGAACTGGAGGTCTCCTTGCTGAAGGCTGACTCTGCCTGTAAGAGGTTGAATAATCCTGTAAAGCTTGAAAATAGATACCCACTGGTGGTGGGATAACTGTAAGTAAATAAAGACACAGGTGTTGGACAACCCTGAAACCTCTCTGAGCCTTGTTGGGGGCAGCAAGCAGACCCCAGGAAGAGGGGTAGGTCATGGACCCTGTTACAAGTGGGGGGCTTGTCTGGGATCCTTTGCCAGAGACACAGTTTCTCAACCTGGAGATAGAGGGCACTCTACTCTGTGAGCCACTGCAATGTGGGGAGATGCAGAAGACACTGCAGGGCTTTCAGCAGTCCCAGCAGCTGGAAAGGCAACCTTTGCTGGCTTGGCAGGCTGAGCAACAACAGACTTTGCAGGACTTTATCAAGGAACAGGTGAGGGTGCAGCATCAGCTCCTGCAGAAACTGGTGAGTCCTGTGGGGGGGATAGCACCTGGGCCTCTGTAAGAGGCCCCGGCGGATGACCCTGATGCCTTTTTGGGCACCTTTGAGCAGGTGGCCCTGGGTGTGGGATGGGACAGTACAACCTGGGCCCTGTGACTAGCCCTATATCTTGCTGGGGAGGCTCAAGTGGCATATATGGCCCTGATGGATGCCCAGGCTAGGGACTATGACACAGTGAAGGCAGCCATCTTGGACCGCCTGGGGCTTTCATCAGAGAAATACCGGTAAAAGATTCGGGCAGCCCAGTGGGCAGGGGGCATGCAGCCCTGGGCCTTCGCCCAGAGATTGATGGACTTTGCGACATGGTGGTTGAGGCCCGAAGCCCAAACTGTGGGGCAGATCATGGATCAGGTGATCCTCAAACAATTTGTGCAGTGCCTCCCAGATAGCATGCGGGTTTGGGTGCGGTGACATCAGCCGGCCACTGTCGAAGCCGCCATCAAAAGGATGGAGGAATATGCAGAGGCAGACTTCCCCCTGAGGGAGCATCGGACCCTGCGAGAGACAGAGGGAGGCAAGAAACCCTATGAGCATCCCTCTGGGAAGCTGGTAGACAAACATCGGGAGGAGCACAAGGGAACCCCTAGCTTGTATGCTGGTGCTGAGGACAGCCAGGGCATAAGAGCTGTGACTGCCCGGCAATGGACTGGGGGGTGGCCAAATTCTGTGGTTGGACCAAGGTTGGGGGGGCAGAAGAAGAGGCGTGGAATAGCCACCATCCCCATGCGGGTGGGGAGAAAGCCCCAGAGCGTTCTAGTGGATACGGCCTCAGCCTGCTCCCTCATACAGCAGTGCTTAGTGAAGCCGCATTGACTTATCCCTGGAGAAAGGATGCTGGTGGAATGCATCCACGGGGATGGGAAGTATTGTTCTGTGGCCCAAGTACACCTGGAGGTGCGGGGAAGGTTTGCCTGGAAGCGGGTGGCGGTAATAGAGGGGTTGCCCTACCCCCTGGTCCTGGGGTTGGACTGGAACCCTTCCCCAACAGGGAAAGAGGGCACCAGGAGGAACCAACAGAGACGAGAGAGAGAACTCTGGAGGGAGGGGGCCAGGCGCCTACGGGGTTGGACCCTGAGAAAGGGGAGTTCCCACAACCTCCAGGAGAGAAAGATGCAAACCCTAGACAACACAAGCAGGATAGGGACCCTACGGGAGGGACCGATGAAGGAACAAACATCCCAGGATGGGACCCCACAGGGGAGGGAATCCCTGTGATAGAGGCAGAGAAGCTAAAGAAAGATCAGAGTGTAGAAACCCAAAAAGGGGAGGCCCAAACTCCAGGAGGTAGAGGCAGTGGTGGATTAATAATTTTGCCGCCCCTAGGCCGGGAAATAATTGCCACCCTGGCCCTGTCCCGACTCCGCCCTTTTCCCGCCCCCATTCCAACTCCCTCCCTTCCCCTATTGGATCCCTTTCCCAAATCCCCACCCCTGGCCCCGCCTCTTCCCCCAGCGCGGCATTCCCCCTCCTCCCCCCTCCCTCCCTGCCCCGCGAAACAGCTGTTTCGCGGCGCAAGCGCTGGGAGGGTAGAGAAACAGGATGCGGCAGTGTGCTTGCAGAGGAGGCGGAGGTGAGCTGGGGCAGGGCGCAGAGGGGAGCTTCTGCCCCTGCAAATTTGTCGGCCTAGGCAATAATACGGCGCTGGGTAGAGGGCCTGAACCGGAGACAGGGGGTAGCCTCGGGGCAGTTGGCTCTGATCCATCTCCCCCACCAGGGAAGGAAAGAGAACATCTGAGGCGACCTGCCCAAGGTTGCGACTGGTATGATAACCTCTGGGCGAAGGTGGACTTGTGGAATGGCCCACTCCCTACCCAATGCACTTTTTGTCCATGGGGCATGCCAAAACATCACAGGATTGAGCCTGGGGACCGCCCAGATGGGCAGGGGGGCCATCCCCACAGTAAAACCCCAGACCGAGGAACGCGGGGCCAAGAAAGATCAGGCCCAGCATCGGCTTAAGGGGGGAGGTATGTAGTAGGGTGCTGGTGCAAAAGCACCTAAATTAGCCCCTGCCTGGTCAGCTCCAATCAGGGGAAACCGATTGGGGCTGATGCAAAAGGCCTGATGCTGGCCTGAGGATTGGCAACACCTGCTGGCCTGACAAGCCAAGGGCTATAAAGGCTGGGGGGAGCCAGAAGGCTGGGGGCAGCCAGGGAAAAGTCAGTCAGGGAGGGAACTGAGGCCTTCTCACTGAAGGCTGACTCTGCATGTAAAAGAGGTTGAATAATCCTGTAAAGCTTGTAAATAGATCGTTATCCCACCAGGGTTCCAGGAAGAGGCAGGTTGTGGACCCTGTTACAGGGACACATTTAGAGGGGAGTCTAAGAAAATCTAGAGGAGAACTAAGTTAGTGTAATGTATGCTTTCTTCTGCTCTTCTCAGTGTGTATGCTATACTAATTTAGGACCCCTCCAGAAGCCTATAAACTGACTTAAATTCCCATAGGTTTACAGGTCCTGACAAATGTAGAACTTACTCTGCTCTTACTCCTTATGTAGCATCTATACATTTGGCTTACTAGTCTAAGGTGCTGTAACTAATGTGCAGAAGTGCCAAAATGTTTGGTTTGTAAGATGGTGTGAGGTCACAGACCTTCCTAGTTAAACACAGACTCTGCTGCTACCACTCCAAGGCATGCTGAGGAGAGCACAGCAACCTGCCAGGCTGAGACACTAAGGATTGCCCGATATAAGCACAACACCACTCCAGAATATGAGCCAAATTCAGAAGTGGTGTTCAAAAAGCTATAAACTAGATTCCCTTACAATAATTTTTTTTATAATGGAGATATCCCATCTCCTAGAACTGGAAGGGACCTTGAAAGGTCATCGAGACCAGCCCCCAGCCTTGACTAGCAGGACCAAGTACTGATTTTTGCTCCAGATTCCCTAAGTGGCCCCCTCAAGGATTGAACTCATGATACTGGGTTTAACAGGCCAATGCTCAAACCACTGAGCTATCCCTCCCTCAGAGTTTGTCTCACTAGCACCCACTCACCAATGCATAACTGTAAGGGGCTCTAAACTGGTGTAATGTAACTTGTGGGGGAGCCAGAAGAAGTTGGAAGTTTAAGTGCACTTTCTTATACTCTTGTTTTGCTGCTTCTCCTCCTGGCTACATTTCTTTCTTCAGGCATTGAAATCTTAATCACCCATTTAGATCCCTTGTCCTCTGAGTTAGTGGACCAGATATAACGAATGGAGGGGGTAACTAGTGGTGATCCCCAAGGGTCAGTCCTAGGACCAATCCTGTTCAACTTTTTCATAAATGAACTGGAGAAAGGGGCAAACAGTGAGGTGGCAAAGCTTCCAGATGATACTAAATGCCTCAAGATAGTTAAGACCAAAGCAGACTGTGAAGAACTTCAGAAAGATCTCACAAAACTAAGTGATTGAGCAACAAAATGACAAATGAAATGTAATGTGGATAAATGTAAAGTAATGCACATTGGAAAAAATAACCCCAACTATACAAACAATATGATGGGGGGCTAATTTAGCTACAACTAATCAGGAAAGATCTTGGAGTCATCGTGGATAGTTCTCTGAAGACATCCACGCAGTGTGCGGTGGCAGTCAAAAAAGCAAACAAGATGTTGGAAATCATTAAAAAAGGGATAGAAAATAAGATGGCAAATATCTTATTGCCCTTATATAAATCCATGATATGCCCATATCTTGAATACTGCATACAGATGTGGTCTCCTCATCTCAAAAAAGATATATTGGCATTAGAAAAAGTTCAGAAAAGGGCAACTAAAATGGTTAGGGGTTTGGAATGCCTCCCATATGAGGAGAGATTAAAGAGGCTAGGACTTTTCAGCTTGGAAAAGAGGAGACTAAGGGGGGATATGATAGAGGTGTATAAAATCATGAGTGGTATGGAGAAAGTGAATAAGGAAGTTATTTACTTGTTCCCATAATATAAGAACTAGGGGCCACCAAATGAAATGAATGGGCAGCAGGTTTAAAACAAATAAAAGGAAGTTCTTCACACAGCGCACAGTCAACCTGTGGAACTCCTTGCCTGAGGAGGTTGTGAAGGCTAGGACTATAACAGGGTTTAAAAGAGAACTAGATAAATTCATGGAGGTTAAGTCCATTAATGGCTATTAGCTAGGATGGGTAAAGAATGGTGTCCCTAGCCTCTGTTTGTGAGAGGGTGGAGATGGATGGCAGGAGAGAGATCACGTGATCATTACCTGTTAAGTTCGCTCCCTCTGGGGTACGTGGCATTGGCCACTGCAGCAGACAGGATACTGGGCTGGATGGACCTTTGGTCTGACCCAGTATGGCCATTCTTATGTTCTTATGTAAAGGTGATGTGTAAGGTGGGATATAAGTTATGCCCTGGTAACGGAAAGTCAAGTCTGGTAAGAGCCAGTTATTACCAGTTGTGATGGAGGTTTTTTGACATGGAAAGTGCACTTAAACTTATACCTTATTCTGGCTCCTCAGTGAGTAATTAGGAAGCTGAGACCTGTCATCTTGTTGCCTACATTGTATGCATCAAAATTTTGACTTCTAAATGATAAATACTTTGCTTCGTGTTTTAAAATCATGTGTATTATTCATTTTTAGTTTCAGATGATAAAAAAATCTGAAATGGTAGCAAATGTAAAATAGTATAAACATCTAAATATTCCAGTATGAGAAGAGTGATGGGTTCGGTCACAGAGACCCCCTTGGGACTGTCACCTGATATGCTGAGACTATCTCTGAGCCCATTTTCTCTGCCAGTTTGGGCCTCCAGAACCCTATCTTGTTGAGCCAGATATGCTAATCTGCTGCAACACAGATCCAGTGTCTGACCCACACCCCCAAAGCTGCAGACGTAACTGAAACTGGCTCAGCAAGTGCTCCAGTCTCTAGCACTCAGAGACCCAGTTCCCAATGGGATCCAAATCCCAAATAAATCTGTTATACTCTGTATAAAGCTTATACGGGGTAAACTCATAAATTATCTGCCCTCTCTAACACTGATAGAGAGAGATGCACTGCTGTTTGCTTCCCCAGGTATTAGTCACTAACTCTGGGTTAATTAATAAGCAAAAGTGATTTTATTAAGTATAAAAAGTAGGATTTAAGTGGTTCCAAGTAATAACAGACAGAATAAAGTAAGTTACCAAGCAAAATAAAACAAAACATGCAAGTCTAAGCCTAATATAATAGGAAACTGAATACAGGTAAATCTCCCCCTCAGAGATGTCCCAATAAGCTTCTTTCACAGACTAGACTCCGTCCTAGTCTGGACCCAATCCTTTTCAGATCAACATTGTGCCTTATGGCCTGGGTCCAGCAATCACTTACCGCCCCGCATAGTTACTGTCCTTTGTTCCAGTCATCTCTTTGGGGCGGAGAGGCCATTTCTTGAGCAAGCAGAAGATCAAAATGGAGAGGCTTCCAGGGCCTTTTATATTCTCTCTTGTGGGTGGAAAACTTTGTTCTTCTGTGCAAAGTCACAGCAACAAGATGGAGTTTGTAGCCACCTGGGCAAGTCATGCATCCGTGAATGATTCAGCTTTTTGCAGGCCAACGCCATTGTTTACATGTTAGTTTGAACATTCCTAGGAAAGCTCAGATGTGGATTGGCATCTCCCAAAGTCCATTGTCAGTTAAATGTTTCTTGATTGGGCACTTACTGAGAATAGTCATTTCTCAAGAAGCTGACCAAATGCTTCACTGAAGCTACTTAGAATCAAACACATTGAGATACAAGTACATAGCCAATATTCATAACTTCAAATACAAAAATGATACACATATACAGATAGCATAATCATAAGCAGCAAATTACACCCTTACTATAGACACCTTACTTGTCCTCCTTTGTACAAGATTTGGTGCAACTATTGGACCTTGGTTGCAACAATGATCTAGACAGTGACCGTTCATGTCCAATAACATCACAAAGAGTACCACCAAATATCCAACAGGAGAAATCTGGAGCCTCACTGGGGTTACATGCAGGCTGAGGGTCATTGCAGGATTGGGACCTATACTTGTTCACCACCACCACCCACCCACCAACTGCAAGTTTTGGGGCCACGGCAGAAACAGGCTGACTTTTAAATTTTGTGATTAAAATCTGGGGTTTATTTTGAGTAAAACTTGGATTAATATTTAACTTGAAAGCTTAGGTTTGTTTCCTTTTAAATAAGGATGAAAGGACTCTTGCCCCTGCTGGGCTCTTATCCAGCAACAATAATGCTCTTCAGAGAGCAAACATCAATAAAAAAAATGCTATCCAAAAGAAAAACGCCCCATTACCCTCTCAGCTGCTGTGGGCCTGTCAGCATCCCCTTCATTAGTATCTCAAAAGGATTCTAAGCCACTAGAGCTGCCAGAAGCACAAGGGAAGCTGTAGGATCCACAGTGCAATTTCTGGATCACATTTAATATCATCAGTCCCCAGGAAATCTAAGACTAGTATTTGAGGGCGGGCACAGCAAAGCACATTGCAAAGGTTTCTACAGCCTAAGGTGCAGAGAAGGTGATGGTACAGAAGTTCCATTCTCTTCTCTTGCCCCACGTGTGTGGGGTGGGGGTAAACTGCATCCTCAGGTATTTCTTGACCCATCATGCTTGCTCCTTCAGAAAGCTTGGCAGAGAAATTATAAAATGTTAACTGGCTCAAGAAGAATATTGAACATATGAATATCCTTACTTAGACTGGAGAAGTCAGGATTTTATGATCAAAAGAATTTCAGAATGGTCATTCCAGCATGGAGAGCTGCATGGATTATGATCTTAAAAAGCATGGGTCTCTTATGGGATTATCCCGTGCCTCATAATCAAAATGTTGTCTTCTTCGGTGACTTTGTATTCTTGAATGGGTGGGAAAATAGCTTCAGTGTGAAGTTCCTCTGCCAAGTTCTGTACACTCTTCAGAACGTTTTGAAATCTCTCATCTGACCGGTAAGACTGTAGGTATGACTTTGCTTTGTCCAGTTGTTCCATTGCTCCAGATATATTGAGGTCAACACCTTGGAGTCTCTTGCTTACAACATTTATTTCAAACAGTATGTCATGCCACAACACTAAGCCACACAGAAATTTGGAGTTATGTATGTTTCTGGTGATTCCATTTCCCTCTGCCACCGTTCTCCCATGAACAGTTCCTGTCATAGCATTATCCTCCATAATGGCAACTATGGCATCATCTATCTTCCCAATTTAGTGTTTGATAGGCTTTATCGCCTCCACTCAACTTTCCCATCGTGTGGCACTCAGTGGTTTCAGTGTCAGAGAGGATGTTCCCAGATGTTGCTTCAAAATTTGCCATTGATGTCTTGATGGAGAGAAAAATACATAGATGCTTTGAATTACATTAAAAAATTCAGCAGCCTCACTAGAAGCTGATGCTGCATCACTGACCACAGAGTTCAATGAATGAGAACTGCATGGGACAAAAAACTCGAGGGTTTAACTCTCCAATCCATGGCTGCACTCCTTTGTTCTTTCCTCTCAAGTTGGCACCATTATCGTAGCCCTGACCTCTTATGTCAGCTATCGCAATTCCCGTATCTTCCAGCTTTTTAAGAAGCACATTTGTCATACCAGCTCCTGTAGTATCATCAATGTCAATAAAGTCTAGAAAATGCTCTGACAGACACCATTGCAGGGACATTTTCACTAGGTTCTGTTACAAAACGCACCATTAAAGTCATTTTTCCGTATGGCTGATGTCAGGTGTACAGTCCAGAATAACAGAGTAATCTCTTGCTGACTTCAGATCTGCCACAATCTTCTGTTTGACTTTTGTTGTCAGGAACTGTATGATCTCATTTTGAATTGTTTTTCCAAGGTAGTAGTGTGTGTACATTTCTTGGGTGGCGATTGTTCTTAGATGCTCCTGGAGTACAGCATCAAACTCCGCCATCAGCTCCACAATTGTTTCCATTGTTGGCACGTACAACTGATCTGAAGTGGCACACAGTACCAGGTTTTGGGTAGCAAGCATTCTCTTAATGGCAATGAGCCTTTTCAGAACATTTTGCCAGTAAAGAGACTCTGATGCAATATTCTCTTGATGCTGATCATCAATGGTGGCCTTTAACCTGTGTCTCATCTCAAGTTTTCCACCTATAGAATGCTCTCTGGTGATTTGCTGCCTTCTCATGGCATGTCAGATTTTTCCAGTCCTTTGTTCCTGTAGAACCCAATGTGGCTGGAACACTAGACTGGAAGAGTTTGCAACAAAAACAGTATGCAGCATTTTGAGTTTGAGTACATAAGCCATGGTCTCTCCACTTTGTCACTATTGGGGATTTCACGTCAGTAATATATTGGATGGAAACTTCTATTTTCATTGTTTTGGGGTTCAGGAAGTTTTTCACTTGCTGTGGCCCAGGCAGTACAAGGAAGTCCCTCAGGCTACTGCTCAAGTGGGTCCACAGTCCTGGATCATCTAGACTTAAGGAACTAAACTCAGCAGCAGCTGTTTCTTGCACCTCCACCACACTCTTCTCTGATTTACACTTTTCTTCAGGAATGTGCATGGTTACATCCATTTGAGATGGAGATATGGATGCTGCAGTAGCTGCCAGGTCACCTGCACTCTGACTAAGTGGAAGATCAGGCATCTCCTTACCACTCACATCCTCACTGGGGCCGGAAAGCTCACCATGAACACTTGTGTCTATGTATCTCAGGAGAGCTCCTTCCTGCTTAGATAGAAAAGCTTCCTTTGCTTGCTTTCTTTTTCTGAATGCTGCCCCACAGGGGTGTTTTCTTCTTTCACTCATGACTGCAGTTCTATACCAGCTATAGTGGCTCTCAACCCTCAATTGAAGGGGACAAATAAGCGGGCTAGTAGCAGGGCCTAAGGGAGGGAACATATAAGCATCTTAAGGGCCTAACTGGCTCCTACTTCAGTTGACTGCCTGTTCTCCTCAAGTGGATTCAGGGAAGTATCAGGAAACAGCTCCCTGAGAAGATGGTGTTAATCAGTCCAGGCTCCTGGGGGTGCTAAAGAGGTACATAAGAGGCTCCTCCTCCTCTTTCCCTCCAGCTCCTGCTGCTTTCTGTTATTCCCTCACCTTTTCTCCTGCCTGCCTGTTATGTCTCTTGTGTCCTCCTTCCTCCAGCATAGCACTCCACCATCTCTGTGCATCTAGAGCAGAGAGAATACATGCACCAGCAGCAGACACAATTTTCTACACTCTGGGTCCTAGTGGCACCTCCCCACAGTCTGGCACCTGAGGTGGCTGCCTCAGTTCGCCTCATGGTAAGGCCAGCCCTGGACCATGTGGTGGTACTTTGGTGATGAAGGGAAGTTTGTGTTTGGAATCACTCCCCAGTGCTTCTAGTTGCATCTTTCAACGTAGTAATGATGGACAACTCTCATTGGTGAGGGAGTTCAGATCCAGTAATCCATCACTTCTCCTTCATCTCTCATGCTTCACAACATGTGAGCCTCAAGGCAAGGTCATTTCTCTATAAAATATGCCTATATGGAGCCTAGACTCGACAGTCCCTCTTTGTCTTAAAGTATCCACCAGTGAGACAGATGGTATAGACAGGCAGTAGTCTGCATTTAAACACTATGTCACTTAATTCTGTACAGGATGGTCTTCATGACATGATGCTTTAAACATCAGCATTTGTCAGCAACGTGTCTGTGGATAGTGAGAGCTGAATTGGTGGTAGCATTGATGGGAAAAATCAGGGAAAACTTTAGTGTACACATTAGGGTAAATGTTGCTGCAACAAAATGGGGATTGAGGGGCCCAGAGAGGGAGAGAAGACTAACCATGTAGGAATACTCTGTCTCTGGCTGCTTAAATCTAACTTCTATTTTGATCCTGAAAATCACTTTAAAAACAAAAACTTATTGTACACACCCCTGCATACTGCAGGAATGCTCAAAAGCAAAATCAGGCAGAACAATGTGGTTCTTACTATCAGAGTTAGACCTTTGCCACAAAGAAGAGACAACTTGACACACGATCACAGCTAAATGTTAATGCCTGTCAGAGGATGCTGATTTCAGTGATTACTGTTACCGCATTTGCTTTTCAGGAGGTACACACAGCTTTCTCTTTGTGTACAAAAGGTAACTTTTGGGGAGGTCTGAGAGGGCAAGTAATGAACTGGCTAAATAAATCACTTACATTAATTTGATCCACAGTGAAGTGTGTGCACTCAAAATTAGACCAGCTTGTAGGTGGGAGTGAATAGCTTGGAGGCACAGATGAATGAATTGGGCACAGAATGACACAGTAACTGCAGCCTGTACTCTACACCTTTGAACTAGTTAATGACCTATGCACCCAAAATTATTGAAACCTCTTTCTGCTGGGGCATGATCTCATTGAAGTCAATGGAAGCAGGCCTACAGATCTCTGGACGCTCCTAACCAATGTGTTCCCAACATTTAGCATTTTGGTGGAATAACCCAATGTGGCTAAGGGAGACCACCTCAGACAATACTAGAATCCAGACTCCTCAACATCTTGGAAGAGTGAAAAATGTCATGTTTTGGGTCTAAATCCTGTCCATCTGCCCAAGTGGAAGTAAAGGAGGATGGATTGTCTCGTGGATAGGGTGCTAGCCTGGGACTTGGGAGACCTAAGATGAATTCCATGCTCCATCACAGACTTCTCTCCATTTGTAAAATGGGGATAATAGTACTTTCCTGTCTCCCAGGCACTGAGGATAAATGCATCAGACAATGAGGTGCTCAGATCATACAGTAATGGGAGCTATATAAACACCTTAGATAGCAAATGGAAGGCATACTAGAACAGACATGATACATTTAATAATGCATACTACCCAGATAGTTGACAATGCTTCAGAGGAAGGCATATAACCACTACAGTGCACCTACATGTCTACAGCCCCGTGCAGAGGATTCTTCCTAACTGTAACAATGTGGTCTGTCCCCTTTAAGGGGTGGTAGGCCCAGGAGCCTGCCAAACCCCTGTGCCAAAGTAAACCTCTTTAAAGGTAAGTGTTTCATCAGAATGGGGGCCAGGTGTTTTAATAAAATGCCTACAATTATTAGCAGATAAAAAGAT